>NC_053195.1:10980609-11289978 GCF_905163445.1 Pararge aegeria
ATTTTCGCTGAACTAAATGAAGAATTTTATGAACGTAATAATATAACGATAATAAAAAAAAAATGTTTTTTATGATAATGAAATGATAATTTATATAAAGATTATTGGTAAAATTTCAGATTCGGCTATCCATCTCCAATCTACGTGAACGTGGTCCGGGACCCCGTAGAACGAGTAATATCCTGGTACTACTACATCAGGGCTCCGTGGTACTATGTCGAACGGAAGAGAGCCTTCCCCGACCTGCCTTTGCCGGATCCTGCCTGGCTGAAAAAAGTAAGCAAAATTAATAACGTTACGTGTATTATGGTCAGCAAGTGCGAATACAAGTAAACTTTTTTGGTTGGTAATAAAACCTTTTAGTAGGTTGGTACTAATAATGCAATAATACATGCACTTCTTGTTTAACTTATTGTTCTCATTTGTAATTTTGTTATTTTTATTCTCCTTCTAGTGCCATCTTTTATCAGAGGTTGGCAACTAGAGCTAACTGAACTTTATTATCAGCTGCTGTACTCTATACTCATGTTAAACCACTGGCGTAGATTTTTCGACCAGGAAATTCGCCTCCGATCTATGAATGCGAAACTGTGTTTGTTTTTTGTTTTTCCTTCAAGCAATATCTAAGCAACCAATTACATTTTTAACATATAGTTAGTTAAAAAGAAGGACAGTAACATAGGCTTCTTTTTATCCCAGGAAAACCAACGGTTCTAAAGGGATTTGTAAAAAAAAAAACATTTATGCATTTATACACTTGCTTTAACTGTTGAGGAAAACATCATGAGAAAACTTGCACGTGTGAGGCATGTGTAGTTCACCAATCCGCACTTGGCCAGCATGGTTGACCGTGGCCTTACCCTTCTCATTCTGAGAGGACAAACCTGCCCTATAGTGGGTAGTGGTTAATAATGATGATAATATCGTTCTTTGACCAGGTTCGACCTCGTACAAATATTTACCACGTTTGTTAATAAAAACAGCTTTAACTTTTTTTTATTTATTCAATATACATATACTAAGCGAAAACAATTACGTGGCGCTGTTTCAAAACTTTATAGAAAAAAGCGTCTTACAATCTAAGACTTAGAAGTCCTTTACAGGTACATTTTAGTTTTTACACGTTTTGCCTTACAATTTAAGCTCCCGACACAAGGAGTTTCAGAGAAGAATCATTACTCTCACGCTGTGATATTCATTCCTTGTGGCTCGATTGTTGATCGGCCGTAGTCAATTTACGGATCAATGGGCCAACAATCCGTCACGCGTCTGTGAAGATACTGACACTACATAACAGAAGCACTGTATACTGTATTTATCAGTATAAATAATACTGTAGCATCATAGTAGTGCAATAGCGTTATACTCTTTGTCTTCGTTCTTTTAACTAAAAGAAGCTTTTCTATTAATTTCAGTTTTAAAATATGAGATTTTCTATATATTTATTATTTTTACCTTGTGCGAGATTTGTTCTGAATCCTAACACTTATGTTGTTTAACCGAGCTGTGGTCTTTATTATTTGTTGGCTGATTTGTTTGCAGCAGAAATACGTAGATATTATTAAAATACTTAAGACGTGTAAGATATTTCTAATCATAAACCTAGGATATTATAAAAAAAAATTTAACTCTAAAATCCATCACGTCGAACATTTGAAAAACGAATAAATAAATCTACGTAAAAAATAAACAAACAAACTAAATATATAAATAGTATTTCATTTATACTTGATTAAAACTAATGCAAAATTCATTAGATGTTCTTCGGTGAAGGAAAACATCGTGAGGAAATCTGCATTTCTCGGGAGAAATTCTGGGTTAATTGCAATAACCCGTCAACCCACACACGTCTAGTGTCTATATCACTCTCTCCTGCTAGACGGGGCCGGCAATATATCGATATTCTGTTGCTATTTACGGCGACTACTTTGTTGTCTTCAACCGAAATTAATCTATCCGATCTTAAGAGTTTAACGTGAGCTTATAGAAAAATCCTTTTATAATATTAAGTATCATTTAAACGATAAAAAAGCTTGGCTATGAGTTGTTCTAACTTCATAGGTAAATATTAATTGACTGTGACATCTTTGCCGGTAGGGTGTGAACTAGCCATGGCCGATAGCTCAGACCACTGACTCATATGCAGCTAACTGTACTAATGGTGTTAATTCTTCTACATCAAGTTAACATCTAATACATCAAGTAAAGTAAGAAAATATTCATCAAGATCGGTAACGCCGCTGAAACGGTTCTCAGGTGCTTTTTAAGAATAGAAGATATGTCCATCCTCAGGGTGCAAACCAAGTGCATATAGGTACCAAATTTAATCAAAATCGGTGATGCAATGATTGAGCAAAAGTTGGCACATTGGCTGTTCTTGATGATGATGATGATGATGATTGATTGAAAAAGACCAACAACAAACATACATACAATTTACACTACACACTTTCGCGTTTATCACAAAAACATTCATTATTTTGAATATTAACGTATTATAGATGCAAGTAGGTGTGAGTAGAATAGGATCATGCTTTTACGACTTACCCATAAATCTTAAACTCCCGTTTTATGTCGTTAGGAGTAACTGTCACTAGTAAATTATCTTAGCCAATTCCAAGTTCGTATAAGTTAATAGTCTAAATTGCACATTCCAAGCTTCATTAACATCGCCTCCATGTTGATGATCAGTCTGTTATCAATACCAATTACTACAGTAATCGGTTTCAGTAAGTAAGAATACGGCGACTTAAGTTGTTACTATGAGTGTGTATCTATCATCATTGTTAAAGTTAAACAGTGTTAAAGCAAGTGATATTGTAATAACTTAGAGTATAAACTCTAAGTTATTACAACTTTGCTTTAACGGCGAAGGAAAGCATCTCTGAAACCTGCATGCTTGAGAGTTCTCAGAGGCGTGTGAAGTCTTCCAATCCGCACTTGGCCAGCGTGGTGGACTACGACCTTAACCCCTTCTCATTATGGTATGAGTGGCCTGTAGTGGGCCGGTAATGGGTTGATAAGATGATGAACCTTGGGGTGTATCTATCCTAATTCTTACCTTAGGGAGTTTAGCAGGAGAAGAAAGTATTTATAAAAGTCTGTCATTTTTGAAGATATCTTTTTAAGTTATATAGACATCAATGCGAGTTTTACTGGCGATGGTTTTACTACTTACTACGTGTTTGGTCCGTCAATCATTATTACTATAAACACATTTATCCTTAGATGAAGTTTCAGCCTCCGCTAGTTACCTATAAACCCTCCACAAACCCATTATTTTACTTAAGTCTAACTATCACTGAAGTAATTACCTATTATTAGTAATACCATCCGTAAAACGTGAAGTAATAAAGCTTCTGTTAAAATCTCTCATAAAAAATACAAAGGTTGATTAACGGGCCTTAACAATGTGTAGCGCTGATCTCAACGTATGAATCGAAAAAAGCGTGTAATTCGCTATCGAACGTGCTATAATCAAGCCTACAGTTTGCTCTACACCGGCTAATCTGTCTATGTTTGAAGAACAAGCAATTTGTTCACGCTCTCTTGTTAATCTATTTGTTTACTTAGCTTTTTGTTCAATTACTCCTAATGCAACAAATTGCTCTAAAATCTTGCATCTCCTTTTTTTCTATTTATGTTCCACTTCTTCATGTTTTTTTTGTTGATCGTATCCGTTCTATTGTAATAAATTCGTCAAAATTCGTGTTTATTTTAATATTTCATCATTTTCTTCATTCAACGTCTTCTACTTTCCTCCTTTTTCTTAAAAGTATGTACCTTTTATATAACTAACCTTAAGTTCCATCTATGCTAATATTATAAATAGGTACGAAAGTATGTTTTACCTATGTTCGGTTAAATCTTGACCAAATTTGGCAAAGAGATCGCTTCATGGAATAGGACATATAATATTTTTATCCCGGAAAAGTGCCTGTCAACCGTTGCCGTGGGATTTAAAACAGTAGTCACGTACGGTTCAGGAACAAAAATAATCTTGACAGAATTTTTCGTAGGGACATGACATTACTCGTAGACTCTTCAGGTATTCTTTAGCTCCGAAAAATAAACGGACCCTACGGAGTATTCGAAAAACGAAAACCAAACTCGTGTGATGTCGCACCAGCTAGTCTATAATTAGTATTATATATATATATATATATTATATATAATAATTTTATTTTTGACGGCCAATTGGCGCAGTTTGCAGCGTTCCTGCTTTCTGAGTCCAAGGCCGTGGGTTCGATTCACACAACTGGAAAACAATCGTGTGATGAGCAAGAATGTTTTTCAGTATCTGGGTGTTTATATGTATATTCTAAGTATTTATGTATATTATTTATTAAAATATTCAACAGTCATCTTAGTACCCATAACACAAGCTACGCTTACTTTGGGGCTAGATGGCGATGTGTGTATTGTCGTAATATATTTATTTATTTATTTATATACTATAATTAGTATATATACAATAATTAGTATTAACCTCGTCGTCACTTCCGATGAACATTCGATTTCAAAGCATTGTTCCCTTGAGTTTTTAAAATATTTCGGATCCCTACACCTTGTTTGATGTTAACAATCCACTTAGGGGAAATTTCTGAAAATGGCTTCCTTGTGCGAGATCACCGTTTTAAGACTTCGAAATACCAACTGAGTCCAAGTGGTTTGAGCCATTTTTTGGTTAAGCTGGTAACTAACGCTTTTCCGCAGATCTTCTCACTTCTGATTTTATTACTGCTAAGAGTATGCAATATCTATCCCCTATAACCTATCCACAATTTATGAAACGTCCTTTTAATTGCTAGGCTACATGCGAGCATTATGTAACACTGGTAAAAAACCGCGAAGTTTTTATGTGTTTGGGTGCACCGAACCCTCACTCATTCGCTGAGTTTTTTAGGCCCCGTAAAAACGATTTAAGGATCCTTTCGGCGACAACAAATTGGTTTTATTGATCGTGAAATGCCGTCTCCAAAAAAAAATAGATCACTCCAACTGAGCGTTAAGGCGATATTAATATAATCGATCAAAACTTACCGCTCCAACTGCTGTTACAATATTACCATGTGTTATGAAGTTTGATGGATGGTATTTAAGGAGAACTTACAAAGAGGATTACGTGAAGATCTTGACGGCTCCTTGACAGGTCACTAATACTGAGAGACAGCTGTAAGATTTACTTAACTAAAGAATAGTAGTGTGAGGTATCGAGACCTACGCTGTTAAAGCCACGATATTTTTAACATCCATATAATGTTCAACTGCTGAACACATGCCTCCATGATTCCTAGATGGATATAAACCTCAAGCCAGAGGTGAACTCACTAACAGAAGTTAGGTGTCCTAAGCGACCTGTTTTACTGCGGTTTATTTGAACAAACTCGTACTTCAGATATTGCCTATTTAATTACGGTTCTGATTTTCTGTTATTAATCTTTAAATACATTTTGTGGCGTAAATACAGGATAGATTTTTATATAAGAACTGTCAACTTGTACCTTAGTAGGCAGCTGTGTTATGATTTAATTGAGACAAGAAAGTCAAGCCCCATCTGTAAGTAATGGACCCGGAAGTACATATGTACCATATCAGTGGGCATTCAAATCATAATGCCTTAGGCCTGTTTGTAATACAAATATTAGTTTGTAAACTCAGAATCGATATTGAGTTGAAGGTCATCACCAATCATATCAACCCAACCCACTACAGTGGGGCAGGTTAAGTAAGTGGTCACAAATACATAAAAAATGTTTCGTTACATTTAGTAACTGTCTCTGAGACTAGCGGCCTTTCAAAGAAAGTTTCGTGCCCGGTTATTACAAAATTATCTTAGAATAGAATTTCACGATCTAACCAGCAAGAGAAATCGATAATTATTGGTGGATATCAATGATATATCAATCGTTAGAGATTTCATGGAAATTTGCGTAATGCCACTTATCAATAGTATACCTGTAGTTCTGTAATGTAGTTCTTAATAAATGCGTAGTAGTGCGTAGTACTGTTGCGTATTGTGAAGTCAAAATCACGATGTTATCAATCATCATTTCAACGCATTATCGGCCTACTACAGGGCACGGGTGTCCTCCCACAATGATAAGGGGTTAAGGCCGTAGTCCACAACGCTGGCCCAGTGCGGATTGGTGGACTTTTCATACTTTTGAGAACATTATGTAGCACTCTCAGCCGTGCAGGTTTCCTCACGATGTTTTCCTTCACCGTTGAAGCAGGTGATATTTTAACTTTTTTAATTACTTCAAACGCTATTTGCGTACTAGAAGTAATTAGAAAAGTTGGAGGTGCGTGCTGGGATTCGAACTCGGCCCCCCGAAAGTGTAGTCTAGCTCCTACCCATATCACCGCTAACAATGTAACTAATTAATAAAATGTGCACTGACCAAACCATTTCAAATTCAAACATAGTTTGTAACCTATTTGGTGAAATAAAGGCCAACGAAGTATATCTTCTCAACTCACGACAGTCGGTCCTTAATGCAGGCCCACGAGATATCGATAGAATATAGATAGAATCTCAATTATCGCGCGGGATATTACTCTTGGTCAGCAAGTGGAATAGACTAGTATAGTACAACTGAGAACGATTCTCTTCTCTTCATTCAGTCCCTCATGAGTTAACTGAGGAAAGCGAAAAATCTTACCGTAGATATGATCCATCATAAATTATAGAAGTATGTAATTATACCGGCAAACGACCTTAAGGCATAAGGTCGTTTGCCGTCTGTATTTTCGACCTACTTGGACTTGATTATAGATAAATTATAAAAATACTTCAACATACAGTTTTCTGTCCTGACGTCATGCAAACGGGGAACCGACACTAATTATAAGTCTGGATGGATCATAATGATGTTTCATCGGACGAGAAAATTAATAGCGTCAACGTCTATTTGAAGAACGTAATTTTTTCCTGTTAATTATTCTTCTATTGTTGAGTCGAGTGTGTATTTATACACAGGACAATTACGTACGAGGTAAACAAAAAATAAATTAGTTTTGCCTGAACAAAAAATGTGATGGACTAATTATATTTTAAAAAGTAATTTCATACGGTTTTGGTTTTATGTTGGCATCACACACTAGTGGATGCAAGCTACTTTGCTTTTATAAACAAGACGTCTGGTAAGTAGAATGAATTTAAGCGAGACAATTATTCTTTTAATAATGATTACTAGTTTTTTTTTATTTATTATAAGGTTTGTTCAACTGTGAACATGTCACCTGTATAAATATGATCTACCTAGAATCGATAACAACTTATATCTGTGCAGTTAAGATAGGGTAATGTACTGTCAGAGGTAGGTAGGTCCGTAAAAATGTTGTTCTAAAAAAGTCTTTTATAAGACGCAGTGCCATCAAAATATTTAAAAGAAATAATTTTAAAGCTCGACCGTAAATTATCGCTACCGTAAAGTACAATGCTGCTAAAGTGAAAATAAATCAATTTGTCTCGATTCCAATCAGTCTCACCAATGCCTTAGCCGTTTCTAAAAAATTCTATCTTCACAGAGATATAAATAATATCTTATAAAAAAGCCAAGTATTTCCTCGTTTTTTTTATTTTTATTAGCATGGTAGGTAGTTGTATACTACTTACTGCCTTGTAAAATTTCGTGCCGGATTATTGTGAGCGATTTCGTTAACCCGTAAACTTGGTCTCGGCATTACTCTAATTAAATTTATCCCTTTAAAACTTTCACTGTACGTCCCACCGCGTTATATCGCCCGCCCGTTGTTCCGATAGGCAGTCGCGTGATTTTAAATAGCTTTGAAGGTTCGGAAGAACGGTCAGACTAACATTGAAGGCCCAAACATTGGCACCCAAGGTTGATTAACCTAAAAGTGAATATAATATACAGAATCCGTTAGCCAGCTCAAAGTAATTGGCAAATTTACATCGAGAGAACTTTGCTATTTTTTTATTTTACTTATTTTTATTAACATTTGACGATCTCCCTGGTGCAACGTTGAGCGCTGTGAATTTAAGTATCAGGTCCCGGGTTCGATTCCCGGCAGAGGCGATTTGGGTATTTATAATTACTGAATTCTCTCTGGTCTGGTCTGGTGGGAGGCTTTCGCCGTGGCTAGTTACGCTAGCGATAAACACGTGCCGCTAAGCGATTTAGTGGTCCGGTGCGATGTCGCGTAGAAACCGATTAGGGGCATGACTACCAAACCGCATCATCACTTACCACCAGGTGAGATTGCAGTCAAAGGCTAGTTAGTCTTGGGTAGTGGAATTAAAAAAAAATTACGTGACTCGTATGCGAATCTCTGCTGCGAATTATTGTAAAGTACTTACGTAAACTATGTTTTTCAGGACTTTGAAACGTGTGTACTGAGCGGCGACCGGGAATGCCGCTATCTGGAAGGCGAGACGCATGAGGGGATTGGTGACCATCGCAGGCAAACGCTATTCTTCTGCGGCCATGAGCCACAGTGCACGTAAGTTATTGATGTGAAACTTCTCACTTCAGTAATGTATTTTATGCATTTATCTATTTCGGTATTCCAAATATTCCTGCTATTATGAAGTAGAGTATCGAAGCGGTAATAACCTAGAGGGAAAGGCGTCGACTTCGATTTCGGGGAACCGAGTTCGATCCCCAGTAAGCACCTCTAACAATTGTATACCAATAGCTTTAACGTTGAAGGAAAACATTGTGAGGAAACCTGCATGCCTGAGCGTTCTCCACTAGGCTCTTAACCATGCATATGCTCTCAATATGCACTTGGCCAGCCTGCTGGCCTACGGCCTAAACCCGTAGTGGGCCGGTAATGGTTTTGTAATGATGATGCTCAAAATGGGGGCTATTTCGATACAGGTATAATTGTATTAAATTATAATTCAAATGCAATCTTCATAAACTAGGGCAAAAGCGCACGTTGATTCCCACTAAGCCTACATATACCATATACGCCAAAACCATCGTCTGTGTGTGTGTTAACACTGCTGTTAAGACGATAAAGGGTGAATTGTATGTCATCTCAGAGGGTCCAATTTTCTATTCAATATTATCCAAAACAAGTTGAAATGTACATTCAGGGTACGTGCAAAAACTACAAGGCGCACGTTCATCCAAAGCATTCCTACATAACATATACAATAATTAACATTGTAGAAATAAATATTTTTTCCTTACTTTAAATGTTAATTAATAAGCTAGTGCAACCCTCTCGAGCGCAAAAATCTTCTATAGTTAAGATTAGCGTAATGTAATAGAGATTTAAACAATCATGTATTTTTATATAATAAACAGGTTTAAATTTCAAAATTTCTGTTTACACAAGAGATTGTTTTTACGAAAATATAGAGAAATACATTTGTATAGGTTATCCCTCTTAAACTATACGTATTTTCGTATTAGTTTTAAAGACTCGAAGCTAGCGGCCTATCTTACCTTAACTAACAAACGTACGTCATTTCTTTGCAGGCCTTTTAACAGTCTAGAAGCACTTCAACGCGCCAAGAGAGTGGTGGAACAACAGTACGCTGTAGTCGGTGTGCTCGAAGACATGAACTCCACCCTGCTTGCGTTCGAGCGGTACATACCGCGATTCTTCCAGGGATCCTTGAGATTATATTGGGGTAAGTATTTTATAATAAGTGATTGGAGTATCAGCCATAGTTATAAATTTGGTAGTGTACACCTTGGAGTACGGTAATACCTCCGAAAGCACTTTAAGCCTGAAAATTAACACTGACGTAACGCAAAAGTCATCAAAGCTAGCAAGCACCAACCCACTTTGCAGCAGCGTGTTAGGTCAATGCTCTTAAATCATCTTACCTATGAGATGAAGAGAGATTATAAAAGTGGGTGGTCTCGGGAACGATACCCAATTTGGTCATTCATAATTTTTGAATTTTCGCTGGTATGTTCGGTGAGATTATTGGGAGATGTGCCCTGCACATCCGCGCTCTTTTACTCTGTGAGGAAAAGCTTCCACAAAAAAATATTCTTTAGTTACCCGCAGGTAGTAGGTACGTGTAATTGACTAGGTGCTTGGTGCTATATTATTACATAATTTTTATGAACGAACGTAAGAAAAAAACTAATTGGTTTAAGATACACAAACGAGCCATTGTACAAAAACACTAGGCTCCAGTATATATCTGGTCGACCCCTGTCCTTAGCTTGTGGCGTCAAATTGTAGGGGCATGTGGCTACGGGCCTGAACTGAAACCTATAGACTTACAGAAAGACTTCTGAAATTTATTAAACCAGGAATTGTAGGAACAATCTGAGGCAGTGACGCCTGCTATATATCTATTAGCAAAATTGTACTACATCTGCATAACAGATCTGATCTGGCTACGAAAGCAGCTTTGCCGTTAAATAAAAATAGGCGACATTTTAAGAGTTTTATATTAATTGCCTATTAACGCAGCGGGTAGTGACCCTGGTTTCTGAGTCCACGGCTGTGGGTTCGTTTCTCACAACTGGAAAGCGTTTGTGTATTGTCGTATTACATTTACTTATTTATATATTATATTTCTGTTTCAGAAGAACTAAACACCTTCAACCGTATTAACCGGAACGCATTTAAGCCTCCAGTCTCTGAGGCAGTGAAGCAAATCGTCCGGGCGAATTTTACGCGAGAAATCGAATTTTACGAGTTCTGCAAACAACGGTTACACATGCAACTAAAAGCACTCAGGGACTCCTCGATCACGTTACCGGCTCCTACACCTAACGTACGACAGATACCAAACAATTATCAGTATAACATTGTATAGTATTAGGTACTGTTGTGACTGAATATTAGGTAAATTGTTTTGGACAGATATCAAATGCGTTTGCAACAGTGCGATTTGTTTAAGCTTTACACACATACTTACTCGAAACGAACAGCAAAATATTTACGTAGGTATCGAAAGAGCGCCATCTATTTAAAATATTGAGAAACCGTACTGTCAATAGGTGGCGTTCGTAGTTAATTTTCACGCGATTGAATAAGTTAACGTAGCTAAAAAATCTCACACTTGGCACTCAGAACACTTTAATGTCAACTCTACCGAAAAAACGAAGTTTAACAACCTCATATTATATTTTTAAAAATTAAACTTACGACATCTAGTGAAAACCACACTACTATACAAGTAGGCCATCTTGTAACGATGTTTGTCGAAATTGACAATCTTGGCCTAAACACCCTGAACCGGAATATATTTTTTGTAAATAGCTCTCTAATTCTAAACCCTAAATTAATCGAAATGAAAAGCAAGATGCTTAGTTACAAACAATGCAAAAATTCTTATTAAAAGTTTTCAATTTTTTGTAATACTTGCCTCAGATTAAAACAGAACATGACAACCCGCATATAAGGATATTTGCAGTAGAATAATATTATAAAGAAATTAGAAGAAAATTTAAACAAAAGAGAAATAAAATAATTAGCTCAGGCATTTGCCGTGAAAGACTAGGAAATAATTTAGAGGTAGATAATACGGTAATGGTAAATACATATCACTATCTAAATTAACTATTGATAACTGACTAAATCAGGTCCTATATATTATTAATGAATCTAGTTAATAATATAATGAAACATATTTTCAAATTTAATTCTTTACACTTAACTGTAAAAGGTGGGTATAATGAAATAGTTCGAAAATCCAAAAGTGCACGCCTCATAATCTAATTCAATAAAATTGAGATAATAATATGTAAATAATAATTAAACAATGTACATCTAATTATACCGTGAAAAGTAATAGGCTTCTATTCCTCAAAATACTGAAGGCTATAAAAAAGAAACTTTCCGATAAGTGAAGTATTTTGCTCGTTATCGTGACCACAAGATACGGGATCCGCACATACAGACACACGGACGTCCAAGACAGAACTTTTTAAACAATTAAAAATTTAAATAATAAAAAGAGATTTAAGAATATCATGAGTGTTACAAATAGGTTTTTTTCTCAAAATTTGTCTATTTATATTCACTTATAAAAGCAATAAAGAATAAAAAAAGTGACATTTAGTTTGAGAATCACTCGGTGTGCGTAAAATGACAGTAATACCCACCTCAACGCTTCGCTTATGAGGCGTGCAATAATTACATACGGTCTATCAATTATTTTCGAAATAAACCTAGCAATTTTTATGTGCTTAACATTTGGAAAAAATTTCATAAAAGTCTGAAAATGTTTACCAACTTTCAGGTCCAATACCCTATTTACTTCAATGAGGTTAATGGATCATTCATATGATATTTAAATTTTCTTAAGGATTCAGTCAAGAATTAGGAATTATTAAATTTATGACATCAAATTCAATGTGTGCCAACATGGTTACAGATTTATTTCTTTGGTTTAATAATGTACATAAGTAGATATTCTAGTTAATAGATAAGTTGATTTTAGGTTAGGAAGCCTGAAGAAACTTTTGAAAAATACATTAAGGGCTATTTCGCCCAGATCTGTTTGCTATCATTAATTTACTTTTTTGAGACGAGAACTTTTATGTATTATAATTTTATTTTTATATTACTATGTTCAATAATTAAGTTATAGTCTTTGTTTCTACCTTACTATATTTAGTTATTTATTAACAATATCATTCAATAATTGTGATATGTTTAGTCTTTAAATGATATTGTGAAGTAAACTTACATTAAAATTATGTAAATGATATATTTGTTTATTTTATTCAGTCTACTCCTAAGTTTAAAAATGAAGATGGATGCACTGTAGATGACGACTTTTATTGTTCTTTAAACACTTGTCATATTGTCAACAAAGTATAAAAGTTTTCAGGGTGTTAAATTTTTTTTACGCCACTACCTTTGTCAATTGTGTGGTGCAGCTAAGGACGCGGCGCAGAACGCTTTGGTAGAATGTGCTGCGGGGGAACCCCAATGGCTCTCTTTGTCGTTCACTCTGGGAGGGGATATTTGGGTGACGTAGTAATTTATTGAAGCGATATTGGCTAGTAATTAGGTCTTCTGCCCCCCTTTCATTTAAATCTTCTTAATTCATATCTTCATTCATATCTTTTGAATCTTTTAAAAAGGATCCGTTAAGATTAGAAATAACTGAATATATAATTACGAATTTGAATTGAATATTGAGAGATACTCAACATGGTGACATAGCCATCAGAAAACAAAAATCAGACACTTTTCTGCAAGATTCTGTATCAGACTGCTAACATTGACGGCCGATTGGCGCAGTGGGCAGCAACCCTGCTTTCTGAGTCTAAGGCCGTGGGTTCGATTCCCACAACTGTCCAATATTTGTGTGATGAACATGAATGTTTTCAGTGTCTGGGTGTTTATCTATATATTATAAGTATTTATGTATATTATTCATAAAAATTATTCATCAGTTATCTTAGTAACCATAACACAAGCTGCGCTTACTTTGGGACTAGGTGGCGATGTGTGTACTGTCGTAGTATATTAATTTATTTATATAATCTAGTACACTACCGATTCTATTTAAGATATTAACTTAGGCCATATTAATGATCGATAGCACGTTTTGCAATGGCAACTAAGAAGCCTGAGAGGCTAGGGCTAAGTCAAACACCAAGTAAAATATATTATGCACATTCATTTATTCGTAGGTTTATTGCTAAAACAGGTGTCAAAATAGTAACAATAATAAAAAATCGATAGCATTTCTGCGTTATTTCATAATATAGTTATAATAATTAATATGGCCACATTGAAAGATTTCAGGTACATACAAAATAAAAACCTTAATAAATATTGCTGATTTCTTACAAGTAATAATAATTTAATTCCATAATTTCTATTAGTCTTTGTTCTTTATAGAATATCAAAAGCCGAAACAAAAAATATTATAAATTCTCTTGTAGGAAGTATTTGAATATTTTGTCATGAATTTGTAAATATAAAAATAGAAAATATTGTATCAAGTTCGTAACATATCATAGAACAGTACATATTTCCCACTTTGTTACATATGTAGGTTTATTTAATGATTAAACTTGACATCTAGGAAATTACTTTAACACTTCGTAAAACTTCATCAAAACCTAACAAAGACTAATTCTGTTATATTATATATTTTAATAATTATAATAATATAGGTATTTCGTTATCTAATTTCGTAGTGAATAAAATCTTGCTAACTAGGTGATTTTCGACATAAAATTTATACAATATGACGTAGTTCTATAAAAAAATTGTATTAAAATATCAATATCATTCAGAATTTATCTCTCAAAATATTTACAAAGGAACAGAGAGGACTAGCTCACGCGCCTCGCACACCGCATTCTCCTCGTACCTACTATTGCTTCTTTATTGTCCACAAGGACATGTACTATGAATTAATAATAGTACAATATTCGACAAACATAAAAGTCGTTACGGCAAATGGCACTCTACACGAGTCGATTCACTCGTATTTATTTATACTACGACTACTCTATTTGTATATCACAAAACGTTTTATAATTTTAAGCCTCAATAATTTAGGACTCCACTCTCACTCGCCAACGAACTGATTGCAGCTGCAGTTGAATCAGGCACAGGAATGTGACCAGCAATGCAACGGGCGCCCCGCTAGCCGCTATGCACTCACTCAGCCGGATTGAAACCTGCCGGACTCCTCACTCGTGATCACCAGTTGCCCCCATCGGGAAACATTAACGCTTCACCTACTGAGTTGATAACGGTAACTCAGTAGAACGACGGGTGCCAGTCCATGGTAGGATGAAGTGAAGCTGGTGAATTCGGAGAAGACGCAGCGCCAAGCGCTAAACAATCGAAACAGTAATTCGCCCCGCTATTATTGTCCCAGAATTGCTGGCCTTTACATTGGAATCTCACCGCGATTTCCATTCTTTGTCCCGATGAAATACACGGTGCATATAAAACGAACTGAAAACGGTCTGAATATCCGTCGCACGACCCTTGTACATATGTCGCCTGTAAGTCTGTGTACGTCTTCCAGCGGTTCATTGTATACCGTATATGCACAGTTTTGTGAAAGTCTAAATTTCGCACTCGAACTGAGCCACAAATGGTTACATGAACACCGTCACAGACGCGCGAACTCTCTAAGCATACGTTTTGTTTTTCAAGCTTTTCCGTTACATCGCGTTGGAGTTGGAATAAAGGAACCAAGGTAAGAGCACCAAGACGAGGGGTAGGTCGAGCTGGCGGAGAACTTTGTACATCACAACCAGTGAGATCGTCGTAGGCAGATTTTGGTATAACGGGTATCTCATCCATAAAAGTTTTCACGTCAGCCAAATCGAGACCCAGTACATCAGCAAAGCGGACTATTTTCTTTCTTCCTGGTGTTCCTGGTGGAGTTTTTCCTGTTTTTAATGATGAACATCTGCGAACTCGCTGGGGTCGGTCGTCTTCAACTTCATCTTCAGTTTTTGTTTCAGTACTAAGCAATTTTGGATCGATTTCAGGTTCAGGCGACGGTTCTTTTTCAACAGGAACTTCACTGGTAACTATTTTTGTTAACTCATCGCTTACATCATTGTTTAGAACAATATCTTCACTACATTCATCAGTCTGTTTTACCACACTATCTAACAAAATTTCTTCATCATCGAGAGTTTCACTATCAGTAATTGACAAAATTTCTACAACATCTGTCAGATCATTTTCTATAATAATTTCACTGTGAGGCACATAATCAATAGCATCGGAGGGATCACTTTTGGCTGATTCGAATTCCGAATCGCTATCTAAAGTCGAACTTAATTGTGAAATAAGACTTAACCGATCTGTAGTTGTAACGGACTGTACCAAACAATCAATTTCATCGTAACTATTTTGTCGAGCGCAGCCTTCAAATGTAATAGGAGAATATAGTGGTTTATCAGCATTACCATTTTCCCTTGTAGTGGGTTGGAGCTTTACTGGCGATTCCGTGTAAAATGCTGTGGAAAACTTAAATCCATTTTTTCCTTTATCTGGTTGCTTTAACGTTAATTTACTTTGCTCTTTGAGGTTGACATCTGCATCGACATCATAAAAAGGTGGATCTGCGTCTTCGGCTGGCTTCTCTGGAAATGGCGCATCATACTCATCGACCGGGCTGGACGGACTACCGCATTCGAGTTCAAAGTCATAGAACGTATCAAGTTCACGTTGTGAGTGTGCTGAGCTAGTAGGTCTGTGTGTCGGATTTTCGCGCGTGAGCCAGCTGTTCTCGCATTCGCCCTCTTGTGTAGCCCCGAGGTTGCGGAGGCGTGAATGTAAGTCCCGGGCGAACGCTGCGGCACGACCGCGGCAAGACATCGGCAGAAGCGACGTCAAACCGCACTGAGGCCCGGTGCGATCGCCGCTCATCTGCGTCTGTAAAGAAAGAATTTATTTTTTAGATTATATAGTCGCAACTTTATGTCTGGTCTGACTATTTCGTGTTAGCATGTTTAACTTCCACGTGTTCCGGTTACCGAATCGCATTTTGCCGTACTCTCAAAAATTGGCATAACCTAAACTTGCGGAGAGCACGTTAAGCCGTCGGTCCTGGTTACTATCACTAACGCTAGCCCACATTTGAGCAGCGAAGGGTCTAGCTCTTAATTCCTTGCTCGTAGATCCTTACGAGAGAGGTGGCCTCTGCCCAGCACTGGGGCATTTAGCGACTTAAGTAGCCATTGACTGCAATCTCACCTGGTGATGCAGTCTAAGATGGAAAAGGCAGTAAGATAAATTAAACTCATACCCCTAATAAGCTGAGAGCGATGAGGAGTTTGTGGGACTAATCTCAAGAAAATAAAATATTTTAGAAATTACCAAGTTTATGGATAACACCAGTACACCTAACAATATTACGACTTTTCTGTAACTGCAAGTAGCACTAATCGCTATTACAAAAATTTCCTCCTATTGGTTATATAACTAAAAGCTAATAATACTAATAAAGACTGATTTCATCAGAAGTCATAACGCACCTTAGCGCATACACATAACTGTGGAATACAAACAGCTCAGTCGTGACTATCATGACATGAAAACGAATGTCAAGTGTGAATGACCCCGATAAGATAACACAGCTTCACTGTGATCAGCACGCTTTGGATTGCAGATAACAGATGGAATGTCAAAAATTAAGTAGTAGGTAGGTGTGTTATGAGCCATCATGCTATTTATAATCTGAACATAAACAATTTGTTGGTACTGAACATAATATAACAATTGCTTTTTAGGGTTCCGTACCCGAAGGTTGCCAACGGTATCCCCCGGTGTCCATCTGTCTGTCAGCGGTAGTATCTCAGAAGGCGTAATAGGTATTGAATGTGTAATTATTTCTAGAGCCGCTATAACAACGTATAATAGTGAATTATCTATTCTATTTAGTACACAGTAGGTAACTTCTATTGTTATTTAATTTCAATCTTTCAATTTTGGTTGGCTTCCCATTTTATGGATAACTGAGTTCAATCAATCAATCAATCAATATACTTTAAATACTCATTAGGTATTATATTAGATTCATAAATTTATGTGATATGAATCATAAATAAATCATTGATGGCAATGTAATAATAGTACCCTGTATAAAGAATTAAAATCCTACTAAAGCGAGATCCCAAAAATTTCACTATGTAAGTTTCAGTTACTTTTGAATGACTCTTTTAATTGCATTATCGTCATCATCCGCAGGCTATTAACGTCCCACTTCTGGGCACAGGCCTCGTCTCTCATAGGAGAGAGGGTTTTAGAGTATAGACCCACAACGCTGCACCACCCACCAACCCGCACCTATACTCTGAAACCTTCAACTTTTTTCAATCAATTCAGTTTGATATAAACAATTAATTTTGTAATGCTACTACTTTGTATAATAAACTTACGGACTGTAACAAAAATCTACCACTATTAAAATTGAAGCGAGCAATTTTGGAAACTCTTAACAAAAAACCTATTATAGTGTAAAAGAAATACTCTAATTACAGTAATTAGACTTAGTTATGTTTTTTAACTGTATAACAACATTTGTAATTGTATTATTGACCTAATTAATTTAAAATAATAATATTACCAATTTCTGATTATTGTATTTTCAAATTTTTAATTTGTAATGGAATTTTTATTTTATTTATATTTTTAAAACGTTAACAAGGGACTGTTTAATTAAATGTTTACTTATTGTGTCCCCCCAATTTGGCAAATAAATAGGTATTATTATTATTATAAGTTATTTTACTGATGAAATTTAACTGATTGTTATAAAAATTAATATGGATTTAGAATCTACTAATAATTTTTATATTTTTTTTTAGGCAGGAATATAGGTGAATACACACACCATACATATATGAATGTATTACATTAATAATAACGCTTAACAAAAGAATGTTTCATTGTCACACACGATTTATTGCTGTAACAAAACTGCTCCTAATTAGAACGTATACGCAATTGTTTCTTGACGAGCGGACGCTGTGGTTTGTTGACGATTTTACAATGAAAACATAAAACCATATTAAAAAGTAAAGCTCTACTTGCGCTAACAAATTAGAAAGTGCCAGAACTACCTACAGCTTCCATTGGGCTAACGTGGATTTTTGCATAAAAGTAAGCCTAATTCCTTGGCGTCATATTAACAAACTACCACTTAAAAATCACGCCAATCCATAGCTCTGAGTCTGTTGCTATGTGAAAAAAAGACAAACCCACAAATACATTATAGCATTTAGTGGCAATAACGCCTTCAGAACAGAAACCATCATAGAAATTTAATGAATGCGTTTTCTTGGTTTCCAGCAAAACCAGACAATCTTCCTGAATTAGCATCCCAATTATTAATGAAAGCATTGTCATATAGCCCTGAAAATCCATGTTTATGTTTAGCATAGCAAAGCCAATAAAAGATGCGCCAAAGACCTCACTGTCAAAAGCATGGTAATGTCAAACAGCTCCTTAACTAACTAATGCAAGATGTAAGCATTTGATTCTTGTTTACCATAAGGAAAATCAACAGGAGTGGGTGCACCAAACCATTGTCTTGCTACAAGCTCCATAACTTACTAGTGCAACATGAAAGCATTTAGGATCCTTGCTTATCATATGACAAATCTACTGCAGTGGGTGGACCAAAGAGCTTGATGTTCAAATGTTAAGAAACCATTGTCTTGCTACAAGCTCCATAACTTACTAGTGCAACATGAAAGCATTTAGGATCCTTGCTTATCATATGACAAATCTACTGCAGTGGGTGTACCAAAGAGCTCGATGTTTAAATGTTAGGAAACCATTGTCTTGCTACAAGCTCCCATAACTTACTAGCGCAACATGGAAGCATTTAGGATACTTGCTTAGAATATGGCAAATCAACTGTAGTGGGGGCACCAAAGAGCTCGATGTTCAAATGTTAGGAAACCATTGTCTTGCTACAAGCTCCATAACTTACTAGTGCAACATGAAAGCATTTAGGATCCTTGCTTATCTTATGACAAATCTACTGCAGTGGGTGGACCAAAGAGCTCGATGTTTAAATGTTAGGAAACCATTGTCTTGCTACAAGTTCCCATAACTTACTAGCGCAACATGGAAGCATTTAGGATACTTGCTTAGAATATGGCAAATCAACTGCAGTGGGTGCACCAAAGAGCTCGATGTTTCAATGATAAGGAAACCATTGTCTTACTACAAGTTCCATAACTTACTAGTGCAACACAACTGCAGTGGGCACTGAGGACCTCAATGTTTAATGATAAGGAAAAAGAATTTTGTATCCCCATTCAGCATAGGGCTTCAATCCACTTGTAGCTAGTAGGTGCACCAAAGACATCCATGTTTGAATCATAAAAATAGCATTGTATTGTTAACCAACCTTAGTTTACTAAAGCAAGATGAAAGCATTAAGAATCCTTTTTCAGCGGCAAATCCACCAGTAGGTGCACCAAAGACCTCATGTTTAAATGGAGCGCTAATAAAACTAATGCAGTGACGGCTGTCCGCCCACGGTCATACGTCACGTGAACTCATTTAGGTGCCAAGAACAACGGAGACGCAGCGAGAACGCGTCCGCGTCACAGAAATAACTGATAGCTGAGGCATCTGCCGAATTTATATCTAAACTTCCTGCGGATATAGATTTTTCCTTTAAGAATATTGATACGCAAATATTTTGACTATACTATTTAATTATGTCTGTATATTTAAAATACATATTATCTTTGATAGCTTCCCAAAGTAGGTGGTATGCTGCTATATAGCTACTGATATTAATGCTACCAGACATGTTACAATACCTAGCCAAGTAGATACTCAGTGATCTCCACTTCCCTCATACTGGTAGATCCTATGACATTTATCATACTAAATATCGGTATCGCTATAAAAAGTCAATAATACCTTATCAAAGTTTTTAATCCACTTTACCTCATAGTCTTTCATGTCGGCTACGTAATAGTTCGTTACCTTACTGTAAGATTCAACTATGTCTATGAAAATACGGTTACAATGAAAAATATAGAGTTTTAAGTTTCACAGATTAGTAGACACCTCCATATTGATGCTTCACTCATGCAGTTAAAACAGGATAAAAACATAGCTGGCATACATTATGTAGTTATTAGAGGTTTTCCGCGTAATCGTCCTCGTTTGTTTTAAAATCCCGCAGGAACCTTTTGTTTTTCCTCGCTTAATATTATCTTATATCCTTGACTTTGGATCTTTCCTCGATAAATATGTTAAGTGCTTTTAAGTATTAAAAATGTAACAGTTGGCTGTTACATTCGATACACTGTACCCAGTTTCTTTATAATTTCTTCTCGTGCGTACAATAACTTTAACAGCTACGCTGTTACCGACCTAGAAAGACGGTAAGACGGATTTTTTTTTTTGGTTAATATTGGCATTCTTAGAAAAATGATTATGGCACAATAATACAATAAGCTCTTTCCTTCCTAATCTATACCTAATAATTTTGAGGTTATGTTTATGTATCTAAGTTGCGGAAACTTTATTGGTTCAAGTATACAGCACGTTTTTTATGTTTTAAACTACTGTTGGTTTTCGCCAACAAATAAATCCACATTTTTCAATTAAATGGAGCGATCAGCAACAAGTTTATGAACTAAAATAAATTGGCTTATCTACGGTCTGTATTAAACAGCTTAAAACGCCTTAAGAGATTGAACGCATCGCAGTAGGCCCTTCAGATAAATTTAGTTTAGGCGTCCATTGGTGCGCTATTATCCAATCGCGCCGGTCACCGCCCTGGGCCTCTATATCATTATAAATAACTAGCTCTTTGGTTTATAACCATGAATATAAAAAGACTTCTAAAATCCTGATTGGATTATTATGGCGACGTTTTACTACAATAATTTACATAAATCTTTTTAGTTGTAGTAGACCCTTTTACGACAGAACACGTTCCGGGATAAATTCCGACGTAGGTCCTAAGCTTGCTAAGCTTGCTCGGGTCATGATTAAAAAAGTCAGCACTTTTTTTTAAACCTGTCAATTTAGTTTAGAATAATATTACTTATAAAAGAATTGGCACCTTCATTTTACTAAATTATGAAAACGGTGCTAATATGTCTTTAGTAAACGCAGGAAGTTAGTAAGGGTAACGCTGTCTTAAAATATGGTTATTTATTATTTATATTGTGTTTAATAAGAGGTTGTAATATAAATACCTAATTAAACGTGTCCTAAGGAACGCGAGACTGGTTGGCACTTGACCGTTTTATTTTATTTGCGCAAATATTAAAAGCTGTTTGAGGGAAACGTTCCAATAATCGTCAGGTTCTGAACTTAGATGTCTTTACCGCTATGCCAGGCTATTGTTATTGAATATAAAGGCAACCAAATAACATTAGAATAATGCTGATTTAATATATTTTTTTTTTAAATATAATTACTTGCAGAAAAGTTTCCTTTGTTATGTCAAATTTCTGGTTAGATATATGTAGTTTGATAAATTACTAATTATTTTGGATTAGATGTTAAATTTTATTCAAGCGATATTTGTATTGCAAATAAGTGGAATGCAAACGTGCTTGTCACGCTCTTGTGTAAAAAGGTTTTACAAAAAACAACTCGAATATGTTTCAATAATTATATCAATTGTAGTGTGAAGAATACATCGAGAGCGTTTATTACAACTTACAAGTAATGTAAATGTAATTTGGCAGCAATATACATTGCTCGTTTCTGCCTACGTGACCGGTGGTAGGTAGGTAATAATAGGTATAAAATTTAAAATGGCGAATTATTGGCACAGGTATTTCTACGTCAATAAACAAGGTAAAAGTTTGAAATGATATTGAAATAATGAAATTAAACATATATAACAACTAGCTGTTTCCTGCGACTTCGTCTGCGTTTGATTTGGTTTTTTGATGTGGCATTAAGTTTAGTTGTAGTTCTAAAAAAATTTAAAGTATTCAGTATTCCTAAGCCTCAAATGAGGGGTTTGCTGTTGTCCGCTCAGGAGTTCTGTCCTCTATCTCCAACCACAGTTTGGGCAAAATTAAACACATATTATAACCTCTATAGTACAAAAATAATTATTTAAATCGGTTATAATTTGTCGGAGTTATAGTGTAAAATCGACAAACACTTTTATCCCCTCTACCAAAGGAACCGAGCTTAATGTCGAGATAAAAGTATCCTATATTACTTCTTACACTTTCAAGAATATGTGTATAAAGTTTCATGAAGATCGGTTAAGTAATTTTTGCGTGAAAGCGTAACAAACAAACTTACATTGACATTTATAATATTAGTAGGGATAGGGATAGTAGGGATAGGGATACGAAATCTATCGTCCAGATTTTGACGACCTCCCTGGCGCAGAAGTGAGCGCTGTGGTCTTGGTGCTCGATGCCGGGCTGGGATGTTTAGAAAATGTTTACCGTGGCCAGTTACTACCCTACCGATAAAGCCGTGCGACAAAGCGATTTAGTATTCAAATTCCGGTATGATGTCGCGTAGAAACTTATTACCTGCTATAGAACGTTATTCCGCTACAATATTTTACTACATAATCTTACCACCAGGTGACATTGCAAATTAAGGGCTTACTTATAGTGGATTGAAAGAAATTTTAATCATACAAAGATATTTTAAAATAGGTAGGTACCTACGTAACGAGAAAACTGGATACTGTTTATGGTAATCAAAGAAGCAGGAAAATCAATACGCACGACCTTCCTCGCCAATATCAAACATTTCTATAGTGTTTTCTTATTATACTCGTACATTCAACACATGAAACATCTCAAGCGCAGGTTTTTTTTTATTTCACAGCATATAAAGAGCAGGTATTGCACCAAACAGTATTGCACCTGTATTGTTGTATTTACTATGTTACGCTCTATCAATTAATAATAAAACTGAAGAGCTCGTTTATTTGTTATAACGCGCTAATCTCTGGAGCTACTAGTCTGGTTTGAAAAACCTTTTTAGGATTCAATAGCCCATTTTTAGGAAGGCATCATCATCTTCATTATCAACGGTTTGTTACGGCCCACTACAGGGTATGGGTCTCCTCTCAGAAAGAGGAGGGTGTAACTCCACCAAGCTAGTCAAGTGCGGATTGGTAGTCATTACACATCTTTCAGAATGTTATGGATTACTCTCAGGCACGCAGGTTTCACCGTTTCACCGTAAAGTAAGTATATTTTAAATGACTTAAATTAAAAACGCAGATAACTGCTAAAAGTTATAACTAGCCATTAGGCTATTGCGCTACGAGGAATGCTACAGGCTGTATATTTTCCCTAATTTTAGATATTATATGATATTATATTTATTTGACATTATATTATGACTGGGACATCATATTTTATTATAACTATTAAACTGTTTCATTATTTATATTTCTCATTCAGAAAGGTGATACTTACTATGTCATCGCCTTTACAACGTGTAACTTAATAAATAATGTTGAACATATAAACGAATTAAAAACATTTAAAAAACACAAACACATTCAAGTATTGAATTATGACAACCCTTTGACAAGAAAGCTTTCCTTTGAAGATAAAAGACCTAATAAAGCGGCAGAAGTCACATGATCTTTTTTTGCATGTGATATTAGGGCTGTATATGATTTCTTTCAGTAAAAACTAAGGCAGTTGTTTAGTCTCAGAGACAGTACATAATGTTCCTCTAAAGCCTGTGAAGTAATGTTTCGGTTTTCATTTTCATTTTGTATAACTCCACTGACACTCGATTTGAACAGATGATAATTATTTTTCCAATAAATATCTACCTACAATGTCCATTTCATTTATAAATGTAACCAAAAAAAGTTCGACTCTTACTTATTGTAATGACTTAACATCAGATTTACACGTGTATTTGTGTGCGTGTGAATAATAATTCACAGACCTCATGGGGGTGCACCGCAAGGGGGTCTTTGCCCCATCATAAAGAACCCCTTTGTCATGAAACCTTTATGGATGTATTGTAATAGGGGAATCAGAATTTATAGGAAAGTAACAACTATGGGAAGTTCTAGTAACCTACGATGTAAAAGCAAAATAACAAAAACAGTACCTTTTATTATACTGTTTTTGTTATTTTGCTTTTACATTTCACAGCCTCAAATATAAACAGTAAATATTTTTACTTAACGATATATTGAAGGTTGAATGTGAATTTGAAGATAAACAGTGAAAGTTGAGTTATTAAGAGATAGTTCCAAATATAAACATAGCGTTTAGGTTAAGACAATGATAAATATTAAAAATATTGAATCATTCAATATTTATCATGATTCATGGAACAAATATATTTTTTAAATAATTATCGTATTTATGGGGTACCAAGAAATTTTGTTCCGACTTTCCTTTAAGTTTCCATAAAATTAAAGAAGAACCGAATACAATTATTACTTATTTAAACAAAAATTGAAATTTTATCATGCAGCGCATGAAACATCCAGATACTGATATACTTAGATCCCGGAGGCGTGCTTAGGTGCATCTTCCTTAAGGTAATGTCTGAAGTACTCGCCTCTATAACTTTAGTATTATGTAGATGTTTCTCTCGTTATGTTTTATTATTGCCATTATTGCCTTTGCCGCTGTTATTTTATTGTAAATTATTTGTTAGTGAGAATAAAGTTTTCAAGCATAAACAGAGCTATAAAAGGGTTTTATTTAAAGTTCAGTTTAAAAGATGCATTATATTCTAATTTCAATTCATTTATCACATTTGTATGTTTCTATTCTTCTTTAATTTCCTTAGCTTCAAGTGGTGTGCAAATAAAAAGTATGAAAAGATATATACATACGACAACTTAAATTTCATTTGAAAATCATCAGATGCTGCCTGTAGCTGTATATTTTCGCATAGTATTACTAATGCTACTCAGAACTACTCATTGATCTAGAACTAGGTATAATTTTTTATCTATTAAATAATTGGTATAATGTAATAATTTGAAGGATCATATTTCTATTCAATCGTGTCGATGTAATATCGTAATCTTATTAAATATCTGAGTAGGTGGAACAAAATGAATTTTGTTGCTATTAGTACACAATAGAGAGATGCGAATAATAGAATTAGATAATAAATAGATTGTAAACATTAGGCGTTAATATCATAAGAACCTCAATGAAGAATGTCGATAACACGTTCATTGAACTCTGTGATAAGACAATTGTGGATGCTTGTACATACTGATATTGGCAAATTTATTGCAACCGGCAGGGAGGCTATTTGTCCTCTGATTTAACAAGGGTAATAAAACATAAGAACGACGTCAAAAACAAGACACATACGCGTATGTGTTCAAATGGTAGTGATCTTTGAAGAAAATAAATGTTCCTCATTAATTAAATTGCCTCCTAAAATATTTTCTAAGATGTATTTGGAGAAACTAGAGAGAACCGATTTTATGTAATTTTTGTTATTTATTTAAATATAAGTTTCATACATATATATATTATATATATATATATATCACTTATGCATATAACCTGATGAACAAGTACATGTATTTGAATGTTTCTCTGTGATCGATTAAAATGATTTCAAGACGATTTTTATGAAAATCGGTATTTAGCACATGTTTTACATCTACACTTAATTTGATTATCTTATATATTTTTGCTTACTACGTAGAAATAATTAATTTCACTGAGAATTGTTGCCTGCAAATCTCTGATTTTCCGTGAAATTAAAATATTTCCCTCAAGGGTCTGTCCTTAGTATGCTATACCTTTCACTGAATTTGTAATAAATAATTTTTAAGATATTTATGTATCATGTTTTTAAAAATATTATGCAAATGCAGGACTGGAAACCTCTGGGCTAGAAATTGTTGTTACTGCCTTCGTGCACCCGCAAAGTTAAAAATTTTGCTTTGTTCATCGTCAAGAAGTCTGTCCGAAAACAATTGACGGACTAACTAGTTTATATTTCGAATATCTTATTTTATGTAACGAAAAACGATTTCTGTGTAGTAATTAAAGCATTTACATAGAATTGTGTTACAATATAAGAGAAAGACATAAATTATGCATATATGTATATTGGGAAGGAGGAAGGAACAAGGAGACGCCAGTGCCAAGCACGTGGTGGGCTGGCTATTTCAGGTTTCATGAGGCACGTCTGGATGCGTCTACAATCTATTTTAAAACATAGTTATGTTTTAAAATAGTGCAGAAAGTGTCTCGGCATTCGAAAGACACGATACTTTTGTCATTCAAACAACTCTTTAAAATAACTATAAATAATTTTTTTTAAGTACCTAATTGACGGTATTTATTAATTTTCTGTTATTCAAAATCGTGATATAATTTTTAGTTAGTTGTCTACCAAGTATTGTTTATATTATGATTCCAATTGATTTTAAACCTTAGAGAGGTATTCAGTTTATTTTTATAACAACATTAAATTATATAACGTATTTTAGTAAGTACGATTATGCATTTTTGAAACAATCGTGGTTTAAACAATTTAAAACAAAATATGAGGATATAAGGTAGGTCTCTATTTTAAAACTATTTCTAAATATTTTAACTATTTTGTAAAAGCGCTAAAAGCGTCATTACTACATTATCGTTTTGGCAATACGTCAAGTTTTAGGATAAGCAAGGATAGTTATTATTACATTTTTATCGCAACGTTACATACTTACAGCGGGAATGTACACATGTTGCTGTATAAGTTGGTACATGCCCGCTTTCTAAAAACATCTATGACATAGAAAGTACCTACTGTATTATATAAAAGCCATTATTGAATTAACTGTGAACAAGAATGAACGAAGTATAATTTCAACCAAAAGGACGGTAACTGACACCTAGGACATGTAGACAAGACCTAGTAGAATATGAGGATTTAGGAGAGGAAAAGGTCGCAGCAAACCTTCAGCAATGGATGTTTTTTAACAAACCATGTCTCATAAATGGGGTAATCTTATTGGTATGAATACAAATTGCATTTTTATAGCCAAGATAGCGACGAAATAATACAACACCTACTGTTAAGTCGGGTACAATCGGTACTGGTAAACATGATTTCTTAATCAACACGCTACATTTGATAACTAACATGAGTCAACGATAAGGTCAAATATATCTGAGATTGTTCCGATGTTATGGCCCAAGAAGGAGCAGATACGGGGGCCTTGGCATTGTATGTACCTAATGGGCTGAATTACTTATACCTACTATAACTACATGCTAGACGAGAATGACCGCTATCTGCCCTCGCCAATCGACGATAATATACCAATCTAATATTTTTGTTATTCGACGAAGTTATTTTAGAACGATATGCTTTGAACTCCTTGTTGATGTTGACAACAATGAAGTGTTCTGATTAAAACTTACCCTTAACAAGCTATCTATTGAAGATGTAATTAGACAATATAGTTAATAGATAAGTGTATAGTATATAACTGATTAATCTAGATTACGAGGTGAAAATCAGACCATCATGATCCGGACCGGTTTTCAAGAAAATTCTTGCGCTTTCTACAAACTGCCTGCAGAGAGCAGGTATCCCAAAATAAAAAACTATTATGCTTGGCGTAGGTACATACAATTGGACGTGATTAAATTATGCAACAGTGACTTTACTATGGACTACAGTAGGTACTGCTTATAGACAGTTATATAATTTTCAGACCTGTATCAATTGTCTCACAGTTTGACGGGGAATGTGATAGCAATAGCCTCCTAATGAGTCATCATACATCCATACAGTTGTTATCTGTTGAAATTTACGAGAGAAAATCCGAAACAGTAATGACAAAAATAGAATATTTTAATTATTATTTTATCTCTTTTAAAGGTTTGGTTTTTTAAAATTAGGTTCACCTCGGCAGACTGGCAGTCTTTCGAAGTATGTGGTTCGAGGTTTTGCCTCATTAGAAGGTAACTTCCATGGTGGTTTAAAGGCTGGTATTCGCCTGCACTGGCGAGTTGCTAGGCTGGTGAGGGATGACCCCCGTAGTGCGGGGTAATCGACGCCCTTCCGTTAATCTGATGATTAACGGTGCACCATGGAGCTGAGCGCACGTATCGCTGTCCACGAGCGCTAGCATCCTGTCGTATTCGTCCCCAGTGCGATGGATGGGTATTTCAATATATCGTATTACTCCTAGCACTTGTTGCCTGAGCCTTTGGTAGACATATTATTTAGTATTTCAGATAACAAACAACCAGTGCCACATAAACCGCTGGTGGCAACACAGTTATTCTGCTTTGTTTCGACTCCTACGAGTCTATTGTTACGACGATAGCTGAGCATAAATTAAACACAATGTGTTAAACGATTTTAGTTAATGTCGCCATAAAACTATGCTTTACACAGATCCAAAGAAAATCTATATTCGTTTCATGAGATATTTTATGGCCAACTTACAAGAGAAATTGCTGTAATTTGCTTCGGTATGATGTCAAAGGAATAAATTAAAAGTATTTATTCTTTACTAAGCGACAGTAGTTTTGTAGACAGGTACATAAAAAAACTTAGATGGGGTTTAGATTAGGATAAAATAACCCAATTAAATACAATGTTACGAAACAGAGGTTTTTCCATACCACTCGGAAAATTAATGAAGATGGTTCGTCAGAACGAATACTAACTAACCGAAATCACAGAAGCCATCAAATAGTCAGTACATATCGATATATTAATATCAATATAATGCACAAAATGTAACAGTACTCATTTGAGATTTCACTATAATAACTTTCACATCTTTTTTTTCACTATTGTAAGAGGTTAAAGGACGCTATAAATAAGAACGAAACTTTGCTGATAGAAAACCTCGCCCTCATCATCAGCCTTATTATTTTTCATAGGCAATGTATTTCCTATGAGAATGTTACTAAGCATGTTATTAAGTACTACTATAAGAATATTTTTGTGAGCGTTAGTATCATAAATAATCTGGAATCAGCGTATAACCCATTTTCATTTGCCCATAATCTGCCAGTTGGTGATCGCAGTAGATGGTGTTGTAGTATGCTACATAAACGACGCTGCTGTCGCCGGGGTGGTGACATCTGTATTCTAATCTGCCGTCACCACACGGTCCAATTTTGAAATAATCACAAGGAACAATTTTGATTTTCGTAAATCGTGATTATTTTCGTTCTGAATGAGACTTTTTAAATGTCACATCACAAAATAGCAAAGATTAAATATTAAGAAATGCGCCTTAGTGGATATGATATACCTACATTTTTGATTGCAAAGATAGTATATTTGCTTGATGCACCTGAGCTTTGAGATCACGGGACCAAGTTGAGTGTTATCAGACAGAAGTGCCCTCGTTCGTGATAAGGAATTGGATCATTTTTATCAACGCATGAGTGTCTGACATCCTTTTTATATTATACTATGATAAAAGTTAATTAATGGGCAATTAATGTCAGACGTAAATGCGACACATATTGAAGGGACAGAAATGTAACCAAAAGTAAATATTAGAATATCGTACAAGATACGCCCTCGCCTTATTATAACAAAAACATCATCAGCCATTTATTGTCCCACGATCAGGTCTTCTCTCTCGAGTCTCACTGGTGTTGGCCGTGTGAGTGCTAAACTGGTAAGAATAAAATAACAGTTTATTATTGCCCTAATAAATGTCTTTTTTATAGTCATAATCATCACCAATAATCAATAAACAGAGCAACCCTTCTTTTGCCATCAACACATTGTACTTCGCCAATGTCACGTTGAAGACAAAGCAACAATTCGTTGGGCATGCAAGCATGCGCCTTCCCAGGGGGGAGCCGGGAGGGTGCAGCTGCATGCCCCGGCCCCCTGGAAATCTCGCAGAAAATGTATGAACACTCTTAAAAAATGCATAATCCCGCACAGGGCAACAATGTTTCCTACAATATTCAACTGCCGGAATCCATCTGATTCTGTTACAATGTCACGTAATACAATCGTTTTTATCAAAAATACCTTCCAGTAAAGATCAGGTAACTTCAATAAACGATAAGCACGTATGACGATTGATTCAGTTTCAGGAAAAAATTCTTGCAAGTAATACTTAACGTGTAATCCTAGAAACTGCCCCAGTTTGTGTTGTCATCGAACTACTTAACTAAGCTTAGCTTCTGACTTCACATTTTTCAATCCATAAACATATTTACTTTAAATCGGGCACTTTAGAGACAAGTACATTTTACTTTATAAGGTTTACATAGCATTCTTAGCAGCAATTAAAAAAGATTTTTTATGTGTTTTTTGTACTGAAATAAATATAACGGATTTTTGTATTCATATAAAAACAGCCGAACTGCGGCGGGATTCGAACTAGCATTGAATCACGACGTCGAAATATCTGCATGAATTGGGGGTTGAAGCCTTTTTAAGTAACACTAATATGTATCGGATATTTTATATATCCGCTATCAGGTAACCAATTAACAACGCTGAAGCGAATCATTTTAAGTGTGTAATTTGAATTATTTATGTATTTCATACTAATTGGGGATGTTATATGTAATATATTTATATAGATATTTATGTTATATATTTTATTTGTATTTATATATAATATATTTATACATATATTATAGTTATATTTATATATATATATATATATATTTTATTTATATTTATATATTTGTATAATTTTTAAATCTTATTTATTGCACCACCTACCTCTTTTCTACGTTTTTTCCTTTTACGCCATTGGTTGCCTGGAAGAAATCGCTATGTAGCGATAAGGCCACCAAATTGTACTCTCTTGATTGTATTTAAATCTTTGTAACTACTTTTTGTTTCTTTGGTGTACAATAAAAGTGTATTCATTCATTCATTCAATTACAATAAAGATTTGGTCCAGATATTTGAATAAAGTCTCATAAAATCGTCTCTTTTGTTTGACTGTGGAAGCTGTGGCCCTATTTTTAATATCAATTGACCTTCAGATACAGAAATACATAGCAATTCAATGTGAGGTCAATGACAGCTATACTTAATATAATTATATGCTATCTTCAATACGTGCAAACACATTTTCACGTATGTACCTACTTACTATTGATTTATTTAAATGTCCTCAAAACATTTACATAAGCTCACATACCTAACGGGAAAAACAGATTTTTATAGAAGGTTTTGGCTGCGAATAGGCATCAGTTACAATCAACAAGTTACGAGAATCTGTCTCAGACAAGAATCTATAGTCATATATGGCCATAAAATGTTTAAACATGAAAGCATTTTTTAATGTCGAATGTAGGCTCTAATTTTTGTCGCCATAATAATAGAGCCAACATCGGTCACGGTGATGTTAAGAAAAAAAGAGAGAAAAATCATCGTTTTTAAATTTAATAAATAAATATACTACGACAATACAGCATCTAGCACCAAAGTAAGCGTTTGTGTTATGGATACTAAGATGACTGATGGATATTTTTAGGAATAATATACATAAATACTTTTAATACCCAGATACAGAAAAATACACATGTTCATCACACAAACATTTTCCAATTGTGGGAATCGAACCCACGGCCTTGGACTCAGAAAGCAGGGTCGCTGCCCACTGCGCCAGTCGACCACAATACAGCACACAACACACAATTGTCACAATAGAATATTTAGCAGTTTAAATATTGCAACCTCGATTTCATTTAGTACCAAAGTTTTGTGATGCGAATACTTTCAGCCCAGCGGGCTCTAAAGAGGGTAGGTATATTTTAATACTAAACTCATCTTCAAAAACGAAGTCAAAGTGGATATAAGATTTATTTGACAGGCATTATGTAATGTAATGTTACGCAATATATATATATATATATATTTTTTTATCTGCAACGTTTGCCTGGGAGTCTTTGGCCGTTAACACCCTACCGACAAAGACGTGCCGCTAAGAGATTTACTGTTCCGGTGCGATGTCGTGTAGAAACCGATAAGAGGTATGACTATCATACTCCCTAGCATGTTAGCCCGCTACCATCTTAGATTGCATCATCACCACCATGTGAGATTGCAGTCGAGGGCCAACTTGTAGCAAATAAAAAATAAATAAAAAACTGACAATATTAAGTTTCTAGTCTGATATCATATTGATCAAAAGGTAAAATATATAAGACACAAACATCTGTGTGCACCGCGCCTTATAATATACGCGTCTGTCTGACACAGCATATAATAATTTTACGGAGACAAATTTTGGTTTTGCAGCAAATTTTGGTATTTGGCTCGACGGCAAATTAAGATTCGAAAGAATCAGATTAAAAAAAAGACTAAAAAACAATATTTAAATATCAAAGTCATAGTCTTATTATTTTTACCCATGGGTCGACAAAATCGCTTAAATATGTTGGGACCTTCAATTGGCGATAACAACTTCGAAAGATTAATTCAAATGTTTCATAGTTATTTTTTTACAAGCGCTATCTGCCGGTCTTTCCTTTATGTTGTGATAATGTTATCGTGGGTGAAAGTATTAATATTTCTGGCGTTATTATTTTCGCTATGATGCGATTATTAGTTATATAATATAATTTTAATATCAAGAAAACGTAAATTCTACCGTGTTTTAATAATAAGTAGCAAAAAGATAAATAATAAAACTTGAAAATAAACTAAAGCAAAAACTAAAACTAAAATTATATATATATAATAATTATTGTAAATGCTTAATAGCAAAAAACAAATTTAATTCGTTCGGTGAGGCATTATCTTAAATACATTTATAGAAAGCCTGTGACTCCGATACTTAAACAATGGAAGTTAATTTAAGTAGATTAATAAGAGTCTAGATGTTTTAAAAAGGGTAGGTTTTTATTGAAACAATAATAACTCTTTATCTCTATCATAGTTTGAATCTTAACTTATCTACGATATTGACTAGACGTGGATATGACGTACGTAATAGCAGAACTTGTATATTTTGATAAAGTGTTCGAAACTTTTGCACCTTGCACATATACCTACCTCGGGAAACATGTGAACATATGCAATTTTGGAATTGAAAATATCTAGTCGAGTAACGGTAAAATCTAATGATTTGGCTTCAAAATACCTGTTTAAAACAGTGGGTTGGTTATTGTGGTGTGAGTGGGATGGTCTTTTAAATATTATTTCCACAATTATTACCAACTATTCCTATTAATTATAGACGTTTAAAAAGCTACTTATCGAAAGAAAACTTGATATCAGTTGAAGATGCAACTTTAGTAATAACTAATAATAGATAAAATTATTAAATCACCAGCGCGGAATACACAAACCTAAATTAAATAGCCCACAAGGGGATGCATGCAATGCAAATTTCAAGAACTGCATTCAACGCATTGCAAAGTTCTGCAATGCATTTAACAAGAAGAGTAACATGTGTACAACAAGGAATATTACTGCGTGCAAAAATGTAAGATCCACCATGGATTGCATACCTGAAGACTGTTAAACACAATACGCAACTAATTAACGACAGCTTTTATTGATATTCGTTAAAATTCTTGACGGGATAGAAACGTTACACGTGTAACGCAGACGCATACAATTACATTTTTCGTTACCACACCTATCTATAAACGTGTTCTTTTTTGAATGCTTTTTTCATCTTATCAAACAATTATTACAGATATCTTGTCAGAGACTCACATTTATGTTTCACTTCCAAAAGTTTTCTTTAAAAAAATCGTTGCTCTAATAATACCATAGACAAAATTACTAACAGAGAAAACATTCGTCGATAAAATATTGAATAACCGTCCCTCATTAAAATAGGTAGAAGACGTTTTTACTTATCCTAGTAATTATAGATGATTCTTGTTTATATTTAAAAAAAACTTTATCATAACATTAGATTAAAAGAGCTTAGTCTGTTTCCAGTGACTTTACCAAACAGACGTAATACGCTCACGTCACATACGTACGCATTCGTCAGTAATACATTATTAGCACGGAATAAGGGAATACATATTACTCATAAAACTGCCTGAGGACTGCTAGGCAGCAAGCAATCTCTTCTAAGCAACTGAATAAATTACGATGCCGACTAATATAATACGTTTTGATTTAATTAAAAGTGTATGACTGCATTTCTACGATCCTCATATTTCGACAACACTAAACATATTTTCCTTCGTTTCATTTGCTCGATAAACTTCAAAATAACTGTGCAAACATATTTACAGTTAGGACTCGGAACCCCTAACTATAAAAAAGAAACAACCCTTATAGGATCACTTTGTTGTATGTCTGCTGGCCGTCCAACCGTAACAGCTTGTCGTCCATTTCCGCTTATTTAACTTTAACCTATGTCAATATAGTTATTTAAAAATAAGCAATATTTCTTTTAACTCCACGTCTCGATGTGCAAGTCTGACTCTAGAGTCGTTTTTTAGGGCGATTTAGTTTTAGAATAAAACTCAGATATTTTAGTTTTTGCAGCTCACTTTTAATTTATCCCCAATGCCACACTAGCAATCTTGAAATAAATGTATACTGATAAGAATTAGAATCATTGTAATAATTTGAGTTTCTGTATAGAAACTAATCTAAATAAACTAAATAATCGGACAATGATGCAGGTTATTAAATCATATATTTGTTTATTAGCTAGATTCTAAATACTTTATAATGGTACATTATTGGTACACCTACCTATAACAACTGTTTATAACATTTCATACATATTATTTATGTTTCATATTTATATTTTATTCGTGATTACCTAGATGACTCGCTGTAACTTAATGTACCTATGTTTTTTGAATTGCAAAAGGTCTAGCAATATATATGGTGTATTGTGTTTTTGCTGGTTCGTTATTTTCCCATTTGTTTGCGATAAGTGTACCTTTTCATTCATCCTTGTGCAGTCTGGGTAAACAAACTAAGTGTTTCGTGAATAATGAAATAATGTGTCCTTAACCTGTAGATCAGAAACTGTGAACCAAATAAACTAACTACAAACACTTTTATAAAACTGGCTCATTATCCGTAACTAGCAGTACCCATAGATTGTTTATTTGCATAATACCTAGTATTTCTGAACTTTGGGATAAATTTGGTACGTAACGTGCATCTGATTTTTTTGGCTGTTTCTTTACTATGATAAGAGGAACTACAATAACAAAATAGACATATTATGTTCGAGGATATAACAGGTTTGGTAAAAGAAAAATCTAACTAAATCGCACGATTAACAAAACATATATTTTCTCGCAAATAACCGAGTAGGACCAACGAAGCAAATTTTAAAATGGGTTCGAAAATTTTAAAAATTCATTAAAATTTATTTAGCGAATAAAGGGTCTGTATTCCCTATATATATATATATATATATATGCATTAATATGCATTATATATATATATATATATATAATGCATATTGGTGTACTCATTGTCTGTAGCGATAAAGGAAGGCGACGTAAAAATGTAGCAAAATTAAATAATATATTTCTGCACTCGATCTTGTATCAACAAGGGATGATGATAAGAGGGAAAATCATCAACCAGAATTAAAAAACTATTTTTGCACTTAACCTCTCGTTACGGATAAGAGGTGAAACAAATCTAGCAGAATTTTAAATATTTTTGCACGCCAAAAAGCTAGTAGGTAGTTACGTCCTCAAATATAACACCCCATGCAAAAAACTTTGGTTATTGTATGGGGATTCGAGTTTCTAAGAGGCCCTAGCAAACTGCAAAAAGTTGTTTGCTAGGGCCTGCTCTACACGTGTGGGAACCAACTTTCTCAGACATCTCATTAAATAAAACTAGATCCCTGTTCCCGCAACATTATCCATGAAATAGCTAGGTAGGTATGTTAGCCCTATAACCTGCTGGCAATCATATACTTAGTGCCTTTCTATATTTTTAATGAAGCATTTTTAAAGGTGTCTATTTTTTTAATACATAAATGAACTTTTATCGATCTTTAACAATTTTCGCCAAAATTAGGTACTCTCTATGAGAGAGTTTTTATGAGACAATATGTCGTATAATTTAGTTATTTTTATCTGATTTTCTGAGATCTTCAGAGAACGAAACGGAACACCGGAGTTCAGAAAACTTTATAAGTGAATATTATGAGTATCTATGAACTAACAGTAGTTGCAGGGATAAAGAACTTACTCTGCTTAAACTTATAGACGGTGAGCAGGTACCTTTGTAACAATTTTCTCAACAATAAATATAAATAGTTCAAGTTATCTTTCAAGCCGTTATTGGTTTAAAGACTATAAACTGATTTAAGTGTGGCATTGTTTACTTTATTATCAGTGATAATAAACGGACCAACCTCAAAGAAAAGTCCTTTGTTTAATAATATTAAGTGTTATTATACAGATTCGCTACCATCGTTTGTTTATAAAATATCATAACCGGTTTATCTAAATTAATGAAATGTGTGTGAAGCAACTGTTTATAAGTTAATTGACCATATTTTATTATTTACAACTGTTAAAGTCCCGGTTTTTTGGAAACAAAATTATGGTGCAGCGGTGTTAAACGCATTTGATCTATGCCGTGTTATATTGCCAGGTAATGAATTATTAAAGTTGACTTCAATGTGCAAAGCACCAATAAGTATGGAAGTAAGTATGATAATAATATATATATAGATAATAAATATGATGAAACTAAAAGAGTGTTGGTATAATATATGATTTGACCTAGACACATAACGAAAAAAAATAGTTATTTTAAATAAACACCTCCGATGTCACACAAGGCCGAGGAAAAAAAAATCAAATTTATCTTCCACATCATTTTTGGATTCTGATCATGCAGTAAAATTTCATTATAATTTAATATAATAAAAAATAAGTTCGTTTCTAAATATAACAACCTATATTTAAGTGTAATTAATGTTACTTTAATCAAATTTTTTACTTTATAAAATATTAAGCCTACCTTTTTCATCAACACCGGCAACTGATGTTCCAATGACATTTTTAATTCCGGAGAACTCATTAATTGCTTTCACACAAATTCCGTGTTTAATTTTCGAAGTTCACAATATACCACTTTATTTATTTCATTAATCCCACTTGCGTAATGTTTGTTTTATAATTCTGTATTTATAAACATAATGTTATTAAGTATTTCTAATTATTATTGCAGGCACCAAAGATAACTGTCACACAGCGTCCGCGTGTTTTTGACTTTGAATTTCGAGGGTTTCGTTTTGTAACTGATTTTTATAAGTCGTATTTTTATTTTTAAAAATTTTTGACATTGAATTGCGGGTAGGGTTTAAAATCGCGTTGATCGTTTGTATACGCGACCGCCCGACCCCGGCGCGTGAAGCGAATGAGCGAAGTGCGAACAGAAGGCGAAGCGGCGCGCCGGGCGCTCGCGCCGGCTTTCGTTTATCCGTAGCTCCAATTCTAGACATCTAATGAACTGTGTCTACCTCTACTCTACTATGTTTAATTTGTTTATATTAACAATATCAATATGTAGTAGGTTCTCTGATCTCGTATTGTCTCGATCGCTTAATAACGACAGGGGTATTGCGGAATATAAATATAATTTTCACGCTCGAACCGCGTGATGTTCATGCGTGGACGCGTGATATTGCGCCCTCGAAACCCGCCATTGATGTGCAAGCGGCCAGTTTATTTAATGACATTTCAAAAACCAACTTGCCATACTTAATAATATTTTTTTAATTAAACCTTGATGTGAAATATGAAAACGATACTTATTTACTTGTAACACAAAGGTAGTTAAGACGTAAGTTGGCAAGAACGCAAAGCTCATAACATGCAGGCAATATCGTCTATTAGACTATTCAAATTGAAATGGACATAGATTATACCCTAGAATCATTAGGCTCTAATCTCTTTATCCAGAAAAAAAGTACAGTTCCCGCGAGATTTATGAAAAACCAAATAATGCAGACGAGCCTTTGGCAACAGCATGTGAACAATAAATAAGATATAAATATTTCTTTAACATCCAAAGTGAATACATTTTTAAATAAGTTTTAATATTTAAAAATGACATACGTAGGTAGGTTTAGTATAGAATTTTAAGTTTTACGTTTATTAAAACCCAAAAAATAGCATCGTATTCCCTTGTATTCCAGTCATGGAACATCAAAAGTCACATTACTTATTAATATCTACACCCTATAAACGGTACCTAATTTATGTTAGGGTTGGTTAAAGTCTTTAACCTTCAGCCAACATTTAAGCCATTAGAATCAATCAATCTCCAAAAATATCCTTTTTTTTTCAAAAAGCCAGTTTTAACTAGCATAGTGGCATTTTAAAATGGTCCGAAACTCATTTACTTTTATTAGATCAATGTTTAGTAAAATTTAAATATGACAAACGTAAAAAACTTAGATAGATATCATGTTGACCAAGCGATTATACATTTGATAATATTATATTTGAAATAGTTTATATCTGTATGGAATTTATCTGATTATATTATTAGGGAAAATGGTCAATTAAATCAATGACTACCTAAAACATTGATCAGCTGTTGGTATAATCTACAGTTTAAAAAAAAATAAGTTCTCTTGTATTTATTAGATAAACTGTTATTTTTCATATGTTAGTGTACCAGTAAAATTCCAACGACATAAACTTAATTATTTACTACAAATTAATTCTACACAATTAATTAGTTACGGATGATGAACTGGTAAAATGTTAATTAATTTTCCCATTTCAAAGGTCAACTATCTGTTTGTAAACACATTTAATGCAGCACTGCACAAATATACACATACCTATTAACACTTTCATGTGACTCAGAAATGAATGAATGAATGAGTGAATGATGAATTCACAATTCTGCAGCTGTAGAAAACGTGCTGCAGATTATTTTTTTTCCGGAAAAGTATATTGGAAACTCGGAAAGTAGTTTTTATTTTACAAAAAACCATGATATTTTTACTCTCATATAATAATATAATGACTCCAGACAATTGTAGTGTCCGAAAATCAAAGTCTTCACACAGTGCATTGTGCCAGTGATGATGGTATGGTTCCCAAACGGTAAACTAACTATGGGTCTCAACGAAAGGCAAATGTCCATTGGCTGATATTATAATGATACGGCTGTGACGAATAGACGAATCTGTGTGGTTTCTTTTATATTTTATGGTTATTTCATATTATGTGCTGAACCACTACGATCATCAAAATACGCTTTCTACGTACGTGCAATTTAAGTTCATATTCTATTTAATGTTTTTTGACAAAAGTATATGAATAACAAAAATTAAAGTATTTCTATTGATTATTATTATAAAATCTTTACTTGGTTATAAAAAAAATGTTTTTTTCAAATTAACTCAAACTAAAAAAAGGTTGAAAACCTGGTTAGAGATAAATGCATTCCGTTCCATCGATAAGTTACTGATGAATGAACTGTCTACTGCAAGTATGGCCGGATATCGACCAATAAACATATTCATAGAATTTCTAAACCCCAGAGCGGACTTCGTTACTGAATACAATAGCGAAACGATTAATATCCAAACCTCGGATGTAGTTAAAGTACCTACCTATCGAGAGAACAAAATATGTAAAATTTATACGTTTTTGTTTTTTCCTTAATATGTATTTTACTACCTTTCATGGTATTTTATAATATCACAAATGGAACCGCTAGGCAGAGGGTTGCAGGCAAAAACATTACAAACAAGCTAAGTCGCAAAAATGGGAATGTTTAGAATTTTGTTATTTGAAAAATCTAAATATTTTTTTTAATTGGCAATTGTCTATTCGCAGTCGTTGACTTCAGTTATAATACGGTATAAATTCAACTGAACAAACCATAATCATTACTATTGACTTTACCAACCAACTAAAGGAATTACTTGACCGTAATCCACCACGCCGGTCAAGTGCGGATTGGTAGATTTCACACCCCTTTAAGAACATTATAGAGAATTCACATGCATGCACGATTCGGTAGCTCCAAAAAGTAAGAAGTTTTTGTCGGGGATCAAACTTGGGCCGAACCACTGAGCTATTGCCGCTTCGTTTAATAACTACAACAAAAACCTATACCTACTTACTCAATTACTTTCTACGTAGTAGAAGTTTCGTAACAAGGGCACCGACTTGTCTTAGTGGCGCCTACGAGCATAGATTAGATAGATTGCCTACAACTATATTAACCGACGACCATACAGTCGGTTTTATATGCATTCAACATGCCGATTAAAAACTGTGACTGCCACCACCCAAATTTCAGACAAACTTTCGGTGCCAATGGCAAACACTTAACACCATAGATAGGACCAATACCAGTCCTACCTGAGTAAAGAGTTACATCAATGCTCAAATAATAATGCCGTGTATGTTGTAGTTAAAACGTCAGCAGTTATTAGATTGCTTAGAAGATGTACGATATACCTATATAAAATACAAGAGTACCATAAAATATAGTCTGTTCTTAAAACTTAAAAGCATTAAAGTAAAAGCAGGAGAAATTGAAATAAGTAAGCTTTAGAGATCTTGTAGACTATTCTTTTTCGACTTTCGAATCTCAAAAAAGCAAAACCCTTGCGGGATCAATTCGTTGTCTACTTTAAAGCCCGTCCGTCAATTTATGTTTTCAATTTATGTGTTCTTAGGCTGAAACTTATACTACAAACACATTCTATCTCCCTAAATTATAAAGGAAACGCACCATTTTAGAGCTTTCGAAAGCTGTAAGAAAATGAAATCCTGATAAGACAAGTATACAAGTACTCAACATTGAGTTGCTTTCCTTCATCCAACTTAAGATTTGTGGAGTCAAAATATTTTATCTGTCTTGTGTCCAATTCCCTACAAACATGCCACCCTACGCTTGCGGCAAAGCACTGCCATACCTTATAACTGTACCAGAAATAAACGCCAGACATGCCCTGTATTTCGATATAATGAACCGATACGCAAGCTTTATGATTGCAACATAGCGTAGGATATCACCCTGACTGAATATTTCACGATTTAAATGACCAGGCAGTTCATTAGCGTATCGGTTTTCATAGCTTCTGAGCTTTAAAACGGATCTCTGTTTATGTACCTATATTCATTGTGCTTTGGTTTATAATTATGTTTAAAATCTGTAGCACGTGACATTATCATGAGCATTTATCAAGCAGCGTGCATTTCAAAACTATTATTTTAAATAGTTTTAGTTTGAAACCTTTTTGCATTTTAGTTTTCTGTAAAACAAGTTTAAATTAATAATAACTACAACTTGAGATTTGAAATTGAGATTCAATACTTTGTATAAAGCAATTATAATAGAATATTTACATACAACACCAAAATATTAAACATTAATTATGACGAACAGGAACTAAACAACGGTCACTAGATTTGGTTAAGCCACTGAGTAATAGTTAAGGTAACCATTCGTTTGGTTTTCCCCAGATTTATCCCCAATGAGTTTACCTATCATTACTTGCCTTATATTAAAGTAAGTTTAAGTAAAATTACAGTTTGATGTACTCTAATAAGTATTTTGTGGTATACGTATATAATACACTAAGAACTGTAAATAAATTCTACAATTTGCATAAATAAATAAATATAGCCAAACTCACTCAACCAACAAACAGTGCGGATTGGTAGATTTCACACACCCTAATGATCATTATGGACAACTCGCAAGCACGCAGGTTTCCCCTCGATATTTTTCTTCACCATAAGGTATGTGATATTTAATAGCTTAAATTAAAACGCACATAACTCTGAAAAATAAGAGGTCGGCGTTTTGGAGGTCAAGGTTATGGATTTCAGCCGAAGTCCAAAACCTTGATGAGGAAGCCGAAGTCTTGTCACTAGGCTATTACCACTCACGCAAAATTTGATCAAAACTCACTCTATTCAAGCAGACCTCTTATATGGCACTTTGAATGCAAACATTTAAAAAAATCGATTGTTGTAAGCTGATGGTAAATAACAATTACATTCCTAAACTTAAACTAAAGCAACGGCTCTAAGAGGGCCCTATCTGCTTACTAGCATTGCTTAAAACAATATTATTCCAATATCCCTAACGCTCTTACCACAGCGTTATAATCACTATTTTGGAGACGTCAAAGTATGAGATCCTATAAAACTGTAAGTAATTATAAAAAATGTAAAGATGGTCGTAGAACAAAGGTCAGAAATAAGCCTACTACTAACTTAGTTGCGAATAAAGTATTTTACTTACACCGCAAGGTCTCTTACGAGATTCATCACTAGTAATCGTGTTTTTTCTAACTGATATAATCTGGTGACCCTACTTGTGTAAGGAATGCCACTCTTACTGTGGGACCGGTCTGTCGCGTGCATACCGCAACTATATCTAGGGATAGGGTGGGTTCTTTGGCGCGTAGCTCGTATCTTTCAATTCCCGTTTTAGTTTACACTATTTATACAACTCCAAAAGATAATGTGATTCTCAGTCTTTAATTAATATGCCAGAATATTCTCAGCGTTTATTTATTTACGTATTAATGTAGGTATTTTGTTTACATGCATATACATTTTAATAGGTGAACCGATTCGTATGAATTATAAGCCCTCGGGGCAAAAACATGAAGGGAGATGTTAAGAATTCTTTTTTTTTTTTACTTTGAAAATTATTTGTTCATAAGCGAAATTAGCATGTAGTATTGACCTTTAAATGGTTTTGTACACTTGTGTCATGTATAATGTATGATAAGGAATATTATTTTATTTATGTGAATTCGCTGGTAGACCCAATAATTAAATAAGAAGTTTGACCGCCTCATATGTCTATATGGCTGTGTCATCGTAACTCTCAAATGGGTACACAAATTTTGCACATGTACCTACGTAGGTACGAGTACATGTCTGGCCTGCATTTTGGCTTTAATCCACAAAAAGGTAATAAGCATTATGTTTTTTTCTTTAAATAAAATTACATTTCCCCTGTATTTTTGTATACGGATAAGAGTTTCTTCTTCTTCTTTTATTTTTGCAATCAACCATGATCACATTAGATTTATAAATGGTCAAGGTCATTTTGTAAATAACATACTTACTGTGTGACCTACAGACGAAAATGTAATATCGCAATATGCAAATAAAAAAAATTTAAACGTACTTCCCATTAAGTAAACTCGAAAAAAGGTAATTTACTAAAAATTAAAAAAACTGATTGGCCATTCGGCACCAATTCATCAAACACTCCCTACTAATTCGCCTTTCAAACAAAAAAAACTAAAATCAAAATCGCTTCATCGGTTAGGGCTCTACGATGCCACAAACACACCCACTAAATAGAGGTAAATAAGTTCATCAATAGTCATCGATTTTCTGCCGGACCATAAGCGATAGTTAGAACGAAATTTCATGGTCATAGGTTAAAGTCAAAGGTCTTTCACAAAATAGTACCCACGTCGATTGAATGAACCTGTACTTAATTATACAAAAGCTAACGGCAGCAATCCTTGGATATAGTGTATCCATTGTGCGAGGGTATTAATACATCATTTCAAACTATACGTAAGGAAAGTGCATTCTCTCGTGTCTTAATTACCATTTTTTCAAAACATATTTTTAACTTTAATTCAAGCATAAATAATGGCCTTCATACCTATTTACGTAGGAAGGTACTGTTTTGAAAAATACAAAAAAATAGGTATTTTAGTATTTAAATGAGGATGACGAAGTGACGCAGTGGTCAGCGCAGTTAACATGGAAGGTCCCAAGTTCGATCCTCGACAGTAGTAATTGGGGAATTTATAATTTCTGATCTTCCTCTGGTTCGGTCTGGTGGGAGGTTTTGGTTGTGGTTAGTTACCAACAAAGAACCGACAAACAAGTGCCGCTAAGCGATTAAGAGTTACCATGTAAATGTAGTAAGTAAATCATTTACCAGCAGTTTAAAATGATTAACAAGATTAGTTTTTTCCTTCAATCCTTTATACCAATTTGGACGAAATTTGTAGTTGATTCTTACGTGTTGGCGTGTTAGCGACAGCAGCATCTATGATCTAACATCATTACAGCATCATTTTAAGAAATAATTCCTGGCGTCCCTCTTACATATGAAATAACCTTGTTAAAGCGCAATACTGATTCAATAATACTGTCTTGTTATTTATTTATTAATGTATCACTGATTATCTCAAATTTTGTTAAACAAAACGAGTGTGCTTAAGACCACACGACTGAAATGAGCCTGCACTGTGTCTTAGAAACACAAAACGTAATAGCCAGCTACGTTACGAGGCATACAGAGAAAGAAAATGCCCTCTCTCCCTACACTTGTATACCAAATATACTCTATCACTCTTTCTAGCTTCAATCACCCTCTCAATTCCGTTCGTCTCGCAAACGCTTCGTAACGCTCTTGTCACTCATGCATTAGCTTACTCCCCAAATCAACATTACTGCCCAAGTTTTGCCTTAAAAATTATATAATAGTATTTTTTTTATGACAATCATTCGCGTTAGTGGGGCAAATAAACACCAAAAATAATTTATCATAATTAATGTCCGCAAATCCGCACCGGGCCAGCGTTGTTGACTTAACCCCTTCTCACTGTGGGAGTCCCGCGTTCGATAATGGGTTGAGGTGCTTTGAAGGAACGCTTCTTCTAAACTACACGTCCTTTGATAGGTTGCCTAGTAAGAATAGCTTTTAAGCGATAAGGCTGCCTATTGTACCTTTATTTTTTTTCAATTGTGTTTCATATTGCTTTGCGTATAAATATAATAAAGCATATTGTAGATTAGGTACTAGATAGTATTTCTAGATTAGGTTAGGTATCGCTTTAGATTAGGTACTCATTCTATTACCTACTAGTTTTTTTTTACAATTCCATATAGCGTAAGGTACGAGTAAGTCATCTGGCGATGATTTTAAATTTATTTAACAATCATCACCAGCATACGAAAATAATTTATTATCAGTTGGTACATGTTTGAATTATTGCATTATAATGACAAATTGTAATGAATATCTATAATAGCTATTCATTACAATATTCTATTTAACTTTATTTATTTTATGTTATTTTATTATTAAATTTGTAATCATATTATTATTTTATGACATTGTGTTTGGTAAATTAAAATATTAACTGACTGAATTATTTTTAAAATGACATTATTAGTAATTATAATTATTTGCACATTTGCATGCCGAAACAGTAGAATATGTTGTAACTAGAAAAGTGATTGTGACTTACATTTTATACACATATTCGAGCAGATAAATACTATTTATATTTCACCGTAGTCAGTGAAACATATCACTGAGCAACAAGACATGGCTTTAAAACATAATATTGCGTTAACATAATAATATGTTGATTCTATTAATATTAGGTATATCCGTTATATAACTGCTGATGGCCGGAATCAACATAAATTAAAGACCGGAAAATACAAAACTGGATGATATGTTTAAAATGTCTTATATCCGGATAGAATCAAAATGACAACGGGTCATTCATTCATTAATTAATTATCGACCGACTTGGAAAAAGAGGTTATTAAGTATTTTCATTCTAAAGTTTACTTACACCTATAACCATAAGGAATGCCTAGAGTATTCGGTCCTAGCTCTTTTTCTCTAAGCCCAGGATTTTTTGAATGCTTAAAATACCTTCGGGACTCTATTTCGACCCGGTTTGGAAATTTAATAAAACAATTTATCAGTTAAAAAAGTAAGAAGTACCTAGCTATGCCTATACTTGACAATAATTCAAATCGATTACTTTTACCAAATAGGTAGTGTACTTTAAACATCAAAATAAAGTTAAACTTTCACAAAATTCAACTTAATTCGTTTAATTAAACAAGAAGTTCTGTCAATACGTTTGAACTTCACAATAAGTATACTTAATTAATATTTTGTACACCTATGAGGTGTACTACTAGGTATTCTCTGATTGGACATACATTCCCGCAATAAACACATCAGTCTCAAATATTACGATAAATATAAAAAAACTGATTTGTTTAAATATGAATTCTTGATATGATCCCCGGATATGTTCTCTGGTCTGGTCTGGTAGGAGGCTTCGGTCATGGTTACTATCCTACCGACAGACAGTGGCGTGCATACAGGGTATGCACTATGCGGGAAGATGATATAAAATGGAAAAAAATCTCAGTACAAGTTAACTTAAAGATAGGCATTGAAAGAGTTATAAAAAGTGTACCCTTAAGTTTTTATAGCCCTTACTGGAGATTTTCTTAATCTTATATCATCTGCATACCCTGTGCATACCCTCTATGCACGCCACTGCCGACAGATAGGTAAGTGCCGCCAATTGATTTTGTGTTCTTGTACGATGCCGCGAAGAAACTCCTTACCCCTAACAGGTTAGCCTGCTACCATCTTAGATTCATCGCTTACCAGTAGGTGAGTGTAGTCACAGACAACGGTTGTTGTAGATAAAAAAAATCTAAATTAGTCTTCGAGCTTTTTTCGATTATTTGCAAAAGGCAGTGGACAGTTAAAGGCTATTGATTTAAGAAAAAAAAACGTGTTTACTTATGTAATATTTTCATAAATTTAATCTTTTGCCTTACTATACGTTTGTAGAAAAAATTACACTAACAATAGAAAAAAGATGTTTGAATTATTGAAAGTCAAATGTCAAACCTATTTTAGAAAAACTAAAATGTTGACTATAGCTAACTTCATGGTGTCGGTTTTTTGTGACGGTTTGCGCGAGCACTTTTTCCCTAAAGCGCCAAAACAAGTATAATTTCAAAAAGAGATTATATTCGGGACTGGGAGTGTTTCGATGCTAGAAAGCGACTTTAAGACTACGTGTATACCATACAGTATAGAGTACTGAATTATAGACCACGACCCCATAATGTACGGGCTCGAGGCCCCGATAAATGATGTCGTCTGAGATTTATGCGCCATTTCTACCTTCTCGCGATACCTTAAAAGCGGTAGAGCCTATTACTAGTGAAATGGCCGACAATAATGTATATTTCCATATTCGTGTAGATTTGTAGACTATAAATAAACCTGTCGTTGTAAATTCAGCACGATTATATGATATAAATAGTATTAGTTTATCTTAGAAGCTGTGTCACTGGTTCCCATTTTTATCGTTTCATTATATTTGCAATCAAAAAGCACCATTTTAAAAGGTTATCGCTATGATTTAAACTAGCCAGCAAGCAAATCTGTTAATCTGAAGATTAAGATTGTTTATGCGATAGCTATGGCCTTTTCCAGAAAGTACGGAAGTAAGGTTTAAAAGCTGTTTAGTTGCATCACTACTTACTCCCGGTAAAAATGCAGTCAAGGACTAAACGTAGTGGAATAAAAAAGAATATGTCACCTGTTTGGGGCGAGTATTATCAAATATAGTGAAACACGTTTTTTTTTTAATGAAAGCCCAAGTAACATATTTCATGGTTATGATTCCAATTTTTTCAAGGCATCAAAGGGCATTTCTTAATTATGTATTACTTTAAAAAACCACCCGAACGGGGGCACGTCAAATAACTTAAAACAAAACACAATGGCGATTCAAGAAAGTGTAAAACTACAAATAAAGTCGCATTAATTCAATTGTAGGTTAATTTTAAAATAAATTTTAATACATATGGGCACGGGTCAACGCACTAGTAAGAGACTTGTTTTTCGGAGGGCGGGCGGCGAGCGCGCATCGGCACTGACCTTCAGCGACATTAGCGAATACCGTCAAAAATAGAAACCGTTTATACTAACAGCTCAGCGCCATCGCGTAGTTTACGACGTTCAAATACATTAACGTTCTATATATTTAGTAATGGGTACCTAATTGATGAAGTTGTTTTTTTTTATTCCACTACAAGGAGCTTGATTGCTATCTCACCAGGTGGTAAGGGATGATGCGACACTATCGAATACCGTCAAGAAAATAATCGTTTATACGAACAGCTCAGCGCCATCGCGTAGTTTACGTCGTTCAAATACATTAACGTTCTTTGATGATTTCATATATTTAATAAATAACTGGTACCTAATTGATAAAGTTGTTTTTTTATTCCACTACAAGGAGGAACTTGACTGCTATCTCACCAGGTGGTAAGGCTTGATGCGAAATTATCGAATACCGTCAAAAAAAGAACCGTTCATACGAACAGCTCAGCGCCATCTCGTAGTTTACAACGTTCATATACATTAACGTTCTTCGATGATTTTATATATTTAATCAATAATTTTTACCTAATTTATGAAGTTGTTTTATTATTCCACTACAAGTGACTGCAATCTCACCAGGTGGTAAGTTACAGTGCAGTTTAAATTGTTAGCGGGCTAAGCGTTTAGGGGTGTAGCAGTTAAACCCAGACATCTTATCGTTTTTTTTATAGTCATAATAATTGACGAACCGAGCAGATATCCCATTTGATGGTTAGTGGAAAACTTCAAACAGAGCAACTTCACAAGGCAAGGAAAACATCCTGCAAAGTGCCGCCCTGCATCGATAAACCTAAGGCGAAGTTGTTAAAGCTCATGTCACAACCACGCCCTTTTAGACCGGTAATTCTACGCGGCATCGTACCGGAACGCTAAATGGCTTGGTGGCATAGCTTTGCCAATTTGGCGTTAACTAGGCTCCCATCAGTACAAACTAGAGAAAATTCAGTTATCACAAGTTCCCAAATATCATTCGCCGGGTTTTAAACTCTGGACCTACTACTTATAAGACCACAAGGCTAATCACTGAGCCAGTGAGGTCGTCAAAAAGTCGTCGATGATGATAGTGTATTAATACTACAGGATATTGCATAGATATAGGTTAATTCATATAAATAGAATCGGTTTTTATTAAGACGTTCATCAAATATCCATCGCTTTCGCTATTATCACTTCTGATTAGTTGGAAACTCTAAAATGTACCGTGTCTACGAAACAACTCCCAGATACTATTTCATACTAGCAAAAACAAGCCCTACATTGTAACGAGGTAGACGGCCGTCCTAACTTTCACTTTTACCTAATAAACTCCTATTTTGGTTCTATTATACGGAATTCCTTCCTAAAATATCCATGCCGGTCGATAGCCAATGGGAAGGTAACAAGCAATCATGTTTTTAGGTCGCACGATCGTTCCAAATGCTAAATACCTATTTTGTTCGTAGAAATTACGCGGTACCACCCACAGCAGTGGCATGTGATGTGACGCGACGCAAAACAGCGTGACGAGCACGCAGCGTGACTGCGTCACACACACAAACACACCCATGGACAACAATAGCCGAAACGTCAATCGTATAACGAAACGCGCAGATGCAATGTACCTAGATGCAATATTGCTCTTGTATACCAGTCTCAGTTTTAAATAGTTAAGCCATACTGAAATTTAAATTATATATGTCGTTTTATTTGAAGCGGTGGTACCGGGTAAGGTTTCAGCTTCCTTTTCGAAGGGACCCAGTTCTATCCCCGGCATGCACTTTTCGGAGTTATGTGTATTTTTAATTAAAAAATGGAGAGTTGAAATGAAATGCGTGAGAGTTCTCCATAATATTATCAAGGGCTTGTGAAGTTTACGAATTCGCACTTGGCCAGCGTGGACTGCAGCCTAAACCATTCTCATTCTGAAAGGGAGACCCGTGTCCTGTAGTCTTTTATAAAACCTTTGGACATGCTAGGACCGGTTTTACAGTTTCAACGGTTATCGGTAAATTTTGCATAGATATAGCTTGCATCCTAGAGAGGCATATAGGAATTTATCCCGGAAAACTAAAGGAATCTTGGATAAAAAAAACAACCCAAATTCCCGAGCAACAGCTGCAGCTAGTCTTTAAACACAGAAGTTCAACTTTTGTATTATTGTATACAATTTAAAATAATATATGATCCACTGACTCGAAAATTTATGTGCATTTTTATACATCTTTTATCCCTAAATTGTCATCATCGTCATAATCATCATCGTCAACCCAATATTAGTCCACTACAGGGCACGGGTCTCCTTCTACAATGGGTTTGGGCCGTAGTCAACCCAGCTGGCCTAGTGCGGTTTGGTGGACTCCACATGCCTATGAGAAAAGTATGGAGAACTCCCAGGCATGCAGGTTTCCTCACGATATTTTCCTTCACCGTTGAATAAAGTTACATTTTAATTGCTTAAAAAGCACATAACTCAGAAAATATACTTGCGTGCTGGGATAAGAACTCGGCCCGCCGAAAGTGTAGCCGAAGTCCTAACCAAGCTGAAATTGTCATGGGAATAGAAAATTCAAACGATTAAATTTATTATCTTATATATTTACTATTTATATATCTACAGTAACGCGTGGCTGGGCTAAGCTTATATGCTAACTGCTAATATAAAACAAGAAAATAACGAATATTTTTGTTGTTACTTTATAGAAGTTTGTTGATCTATTCATTCACACTATTTTTAGCTCAACTCACCTTTGGGTACACCCACACTATCTACCCCACGCTACGCCTTCGGCAGGGTAGTCTGGAAAAAAATACTGTTTACCACCTTTTTTGTTATATTTATATTATATAGCTATTTTTATTAGGCAGATATAGTAATAAGTTTGAATTTCTATTTAATAATAAAGTAGATAAGTAAATGCTAAAAGGTTTGTTTTAATTAGCTTTAGTTCATAAAATGCTGCCTACTGAAGTTGTACTGCAACACAGAGCTGGAGAGGTGGCCCAATAGCGCAACGTACGAGTACATTTTATTTGGCGGCCGATTGGCGCAGTGGACAACGACCCTGTTTTCTAAGTCTAAGGCCTGGAGGAACTGGAAAATTTATGTGTGATGAACATGAACTTTTTTCAGTGTCTGTGTGTTTATATTTATATTATAAGTATTTATGTGTATTGTTCATAAAAAATATTCATCAGTCATCTTAGTACCCATAACACAATGGGGCACAATTTTGGGCTAGATGGCGAGGTGTGTATTCTCGTAGTATATACCTATATTTATTTAAAAACAATTCTCTCCGTTTATTCATAATAAGTTTTTTGTCGCTTTAATTGGTGAGATACTAAAATAGTTTTAGTTTAGACATCTAACTTTTTAGTCTTTGAGTTGAAAAATTATTATTAATTCACCGTTTAAACCGTCTTAAAGCAGTTTCAGTACAGTTTAATTTTAACAGTTAACATTTGAAAAACTGTCTCTGTAGCGTTCTGAGGCTATTTATCTTTTACCGAAAGGATCTTTTAAAGATATATATATTAAGATTAATGACTGCTAGAACTACTCGCCTGTAAGCTCCATAAATCTTCTCGACAAATCGTTCTTCATCCAGGTTAAGAACTTAAGGATAATCTATTCAGATTTTGAATTAGCCTTTTTATTTCAGTTCGCCCTTTAATAGGTTAGATGAAAATGCATTACTCTTACTACTCGATATTAATCTACAGAGACTCCACGTGTAGGTAAACAAAGATATATAATACTATGTTACACGTCGACGTAAGAATCATCGAGACATCCTATTCATTGACCTATAATCTCTGCTATTTCTACATTTCTTCCGTAAACGCGAGGTAATGAGATTGAAGATCAGACATACTGAGACATTAGATAAAATTAATTAATTAATTAGTGGTGATTATTTGTAACGCAAAATATAATTAAGACCTTTGATTGAAGTAATAATATGCTTGTTTGGGTGTGCCCTTCAGTGACAATCCGGGTACTTACTACAACTTTCCGAGCCAATAGTTGCCACGGTTTAAACAACCTATTTTGACAAAAATCGAGCATTTTACTCGTGAGCTGCGATCAATAAATAAAACATTGATGATTGAAGCTCTTGAATCCATGATATTTGATCCTCTTGTAAAACGTGGATACAATAATTCAAACCAAATAAATGTATAAAACGGTAAGAAATATTTTAGTAAATCTGTACATATAACCAGAGTATTAAAATAGTACGTAAAAGCCATACCAACTTCTGATGACGAATGAGTAAGAGAAAATAAACAAGAGCTTTTAAATGAAGCTAAGGCTAACACAAATATTGCTGAAGCTAAAAATAAATATAAAAACATCGGCGCGACAGAAATTATATTTTGCGCATTCCAGTTGGGGACATGTTTATGCCCGATAACCTTAACCGTCCCGTATGCGTGACTATATATTTAAATAATACATTTATAAGTATCTCTTGGAAGCCTGAACAAATAACTAATAATTAAGAGAGTGCAGTTCGGCCGGATGCAATAGAATCACTAATGAGTAATTCTATTGCATCCGTATATACCGAACTGCATGAATACTGAAAACTGTTGTGATTCAATGATTGAATCAATATTAGCCTATAACAGGCCACTGCTGTACCTCAAGGTCTGAAGAAGGTCTCTCTTAACTATTTGATGTTGTGATTGTTAAAAATATAATATTGCCCTGATTTCTAGATGGTAGTTTGATATAAATACCGGTGATAACTAGCAGTGGCGTGCATAGAGGGTATGCACAGGGTATGAAGGTGGTATAAAATGAAGAAAACCTCCAGTGTGAGTAACAAACAAATCAAGGATAGGCATTGTAAGAGTTATTAAAAGCCTACCCATAAGTATTTATAACTTGTACTGGAGATTTTCTTCATTTTATATTATCTGCATACTTCTATGCACGCCACTGATAACTAGATGCTTTTAGTATACTAATGATAAGAGTTTACGATAGGTTTTGCTTCGTCTAAATAATGTTAGAGTTCGTTATTTAAAAGTCGTTATAGTAATTTTTTTCTCAGTTTTCATTAATAAATATTCTGAAAATGCAGTATAAAAGCTATTTGAAATTTAGCGAGAGACAGTTGTAAAGGGTATTGATTAAAATAATAACACCTATTCTAAGGGGTGTTCCGAGCTGTTAAACAGTACGTAACTTTAAAAACGTGTCCATATTATATTATAATAACTAAAGATGACCTACGCGGGAGTTACACGAGCGATGTGACGTGTTGCATGATTGCATCCCATTGATAGACAATGATTGATGATTGACCAGAAATGTACAAGATACATTTCTAATCAACGATTCAAATAAGTCTCATAAATGATTGTAGTTATCCTTTTTTTTATTTTTCTAATACTATTACTATATATGAAAAAGGATATACCGCATTATTATTTTGATGAAATCATTTATTTTGCTGTGGCTCTTTTGGCATTTGACCTTTTAGCAAATAAAAAAACTCTCTATATATAATAAAAAAAATTAAAAAAATTAAAGAGTTTTTTTTATTTGCTAAAAGGTCACATGCCATGAAGTACGTACGTAGTACTTAGTAGGTACGTAAAAGTATTAGTACCTAGTAGAAATTTGTATGCCCATTTTTGACTTTCATAGACGTAAATGTGCATTGTCAGCGAAATGTTACTTAAATGATTAGTTTGATTATTGATGTTACTTAAATGATTTTATTCATGGATGTTACTTAACAGCCTCCCTCAGGAATTGACAATAAAATGCAATGCAATCTTTTCAATCTGATTGGTATGACGAAAAACAGAACTCTGCAGATTTATGGTACATAAAAGTCGATAGAGATAGATAGATATATCCGAATGAGGCAAAGTTTTGATAATATTAACTAAACCTAGCGCCTCTACTTGCACCACTAGGCCATAGGATGCTTTTCAATAATTTACCTCAGCACAATGTCCGAGCGAAGTAAAAGTGATAACCGATAACCCTATAACCTACTTGGAGCTAAACTATATATTTTCTCCAGCATAACAAGACTTTATCTTTATTTAAGTATTGAGGGCTGCCAGATCGAACAGTTGGATAGAAAATGCGTACAATTTGAGTTATTTGTATCCACATTGTACTCGTATTTAGGGCGCCTTATTCGGTATAAAGTGGCCGGCCATCTTACATGAGAAACTGAGGTCTACTTGATGAACCTCAAGTTTGTCCTAGATATTTGTCTTTCATGTATATTCGTATTTGTTGTTGCATATACACAATAATACATTGAATACATTATTTCGTACAGGTATATCTAATGCGTAAACTGGATGGGTGAAATCCTGTGATTTCGAATCACCAACTAATTCCATTGTTTTGAGTGTCACCATATTTTCTTTAATATTTATTCATATTATCGTTATATCGATTTAATAAATTTAAAGATTGATTTGAGTAAATTCTTGGATTATATAAGTAAAATTTAAATATTGCTGGCAAGAGACAGCCCTGAGTATGTACGTGATAAAAACAAAATGAAATCCAATGTTAGGACGTTCGGGTCAGGTCGGGTTAAATACATAAATTGGAGCATGTCACATTTATTGTTCCAAGCTTCTATTTCTTATATTATTAATTAGCTTCTTCCGGGCATATTAAAAATGATAACTGGTTTTTACTTGCGCTTTATTGCATTTTCACCTGATAGTTACTTATTGATACATTAGTAAAGTAGAGCATATTGAAGTATTAAGCTATACTCAATTAGCTATACACCGCGAAAAACAGGAGAATCTGTATGGTGTTATTCCTAATTTCTTCAATCCTTATACTCCACACCAAACAGATCTTCGGCAATGAACTATGATGTTGACTTTACAATGAATAATTGTTAAAAATCTTAGGTGTTGAAGTACAGCACCCAAGACTCAGTTGTCAGAGGTTGTCAGTTAGACAGTCGTCACTGTTATGATCTTACGTTACAAACTTATAAACAGAAAGCTTTGCGTTATTTATCCGTAAATTTCAGTTAAAAGGTTCAATCCATTCTCATGCTCTTGAGAACTTGTGTAAATTACCTATACGGCACCATTGAGCTAATGTAAAGCGGGAAGGTGGCTTTATAAACTTTTTAACTAGGTACATAACAGTAACTTTTTTATAGTTGAGCTCATTGGATCCTTCAACTCTAGTTGGAATCCAGGGCCCACATGAACCCCTTCACCTTAACTAAATAAGGAAGATCCTTTGTGTTTGGCTCGATTACAAGTTTTTACTTTAGCAAGTCATTACACAATCTAAGCTTGTTTTTAAATAGGCGAAAAAAATATTGTTTTATTGCATTCAATATATAAATAAATTAATACGACAATACACACATCGCCATCTAGCCCTAAAGTAAGCGTAGCTTATATAGGTACAAAGATGACTGATTAAATTTTTTTATGAATAAACAATTATAAACACTTATAATATACAGATAAACACCCAGCCACTGAAAAAGCATTCATGTTCATCACACAAATATTTTCTAGTTGTGGGAATCGAACCCACAGCCTTGTACTCAGAAAGCAGACTCTGAGAAATATACCTACCTATCTATAGTGATAGTTCAAGTGAATGTTATCGAACTATTTTCAAGACAAACTAAGCAATTGGTTGAGTTTAGTAAAATATAAATAAACAGCAGGTCCAAATAGGTATTTCGATCGTAGGTACCTACTCAGTTTAGATAAAGTGTGAAAGGTCAAAGTTTTATTTACCAACTTATCACTTTTATTTAGTCTAATTATACTTTGTAGCACATGAATACCCATATGACACACTGTATTTTACACAACCCAACCTTCGATGTGCAAATAAAATCATATCGAAATATTTAAAAGAAGGTCCATAGAAGAAGTATACATAGTTAGATACAAATTGGATAGAAGCATATATAGTTAGATACAAAATTAAGCTTAATTTGCTATACTCCGCAAAAAGCAGGGGAATCTGTATGGTGTAATTTATAATTTTTACAATACTTATTGACTTAAATTATTCAATTAGGCAATTATTCATTGTAAACTCAACATCTCCAGAGGTTGCTGATGCTCCGGTTTCGGTGCGTAGAGGGTACATTGCCGAAGATCTGTTTGGTATGGATTATAAGGATTGAAGAAATTATAAATTACACCACACAGATTCGTACAGAGTATAGAAAATTAAGCTTAATTTTGAGCTAGGTAAATGTATGCCTAGGAATCTTTTTTGATTAGGCCTTACTAACTTAGGCATTGCCTTGACCGTCTTTAGTGAAAACGGGCATAAGATTTCTATGGCTGAGCCACATTGATAGGTGCGTTTTTTATGGTTTAGCGCTCTCTGGTCTGGCACAGACACAGACAGAAAGTTTTTCTCTCATTTTTACACCAGTGATAATGATCTGTCATATCATCCATTTGTCATGTACAAGGGTAATAGCTTCGGGCCAAATATGGTAAAAATTAACAGATGCCTAATGTAAAGTGATTGGAATGAATGCATTCTAACTACAAAACAATCTTTACATCAATTGGCAATTCTAAAGCTAAAGTTCATTCATCAAGTGAGTTGATGAATGAACGGTTATTGGTCGTTACCTACATCATCTAACGCCTAAAAAAACCTTTTTAAGTTTTCATAGGATATTTTTTACTTTATCTTAAACCAAAAACTAAGTCATAGTTTTATGACACAAGTCTATTTTGTTGCATGTTAAACCACCATCCTTAAAAATTTTAACTAAAAATAAGCTAAAATCCTAAAAACAGTCATTTATACATTAGTTGATAACGCACATGCACCATAGGCAAATTAGAGTTGCCAAAAAAAGTAGTTGTTTTATAAAATGATTGTTAAACACTGAAGACATGGCTCTACGGTGAATATACCTTTGCCTTTTTCCTATGGGAAAGAAAATACATAGTATAAAGAAAAAAAAAGTAGTTTAATAAAAAAAATATATCTTAATATTTTAGGAGAAGATCGGAGCGTCACAAATTGCCAGCTTACTGTCTTTTATTCGTTAACATTTAATACCTGGTTAAACCTACATTGGAATAAAGTTTCCATCTTAGATTTCTGCTATAAATAGACACTCCGAGTGTGAAAAGCAAAGAGTATATTAATAGCTTGAAATACTTAGGTAGATCTACTTCTTACAGGCATAACACGTTAATACCTACTTATTTGTGTAATTATTTAATAGAAGTGATTATATTAAAGTTATAATAATGTTTACCCGATAGAAAGGCTAATAATGTCAATGTTTTGAATGCATACTAATGATGTAATCATTAATCAATACTTTAGGACAATAATCCGTGTTTCGTGGCTTGCAATTCAAAATTTTAAGGTATTGTAATTACCTAAATGATTAAAAAAAAAAAAGATATGTTCGACATACTCGTAGTAGCACAGATAGTAGTAAGTATGTTTGACTACGGATCAAAAGGTTCTATTTTCGAATCCGCTAACAATATTTAGATCCTAGGCTTTCTGTCAAGAAAACTCTCAGCACTAACTAGGAGCTAACGCACGAGGCACCGGGGTGTTTAGCTGTCAATCCAAGTATTACTACTGTCATTCATCATCATCATATCAACCCATTACCGGCCCACTGTAGGGCACGGGTGTCTCGCACATGAGAATGGCTTAGGCTGTAATCAACTACGCTCAGTGCGGATTGGTGGACTCCACACAACTTTGAGAACATTATTTTATTATGGAACTATCAGGCATGCCGGTTTTCTCACGATGTTTTCCCTTGACCGTTAAAGCAAGCGATATTTTAAACGCACATAACTTAGATAAGTTCGTAGCGTGTTATGGGATTCGAACTCAAAGTGAGGCCGAAGTCCTAACCACTAGGCTATCACCGCTTCAAAAAGAAGAAGAATATAAACACACAGTACTATACAAAGCTTTACAAAATGACGCATGATTGACAATTTTCTACAGCAAAGAAAGGTTTAGTCGAAATTGTAAAGGATAATGAACCATAAATGCGCTGGCTTTACATCCTTACAAATAAGCAGTCTAGGCCGGCCGGCAATCAATAGTAATTGTTCACATAATAATTGAAACTCAGAACTCTTACTCAGCTGTATAAAAAGCCGGCTCTCTTAAATAAAGTTTGGTTTTGCTAAGTTAGAACTTAAAATGAAATCTAATGAATGAATAAAATTTTACTTTAGGTCTCTCTTACATCTATTGCTATGTCATTTTATTCCTTTGGTCACTGATGAAATGTTACTACTGCCTTCGATCGGCTTGCAGTGTTCGCTTGTAACCAAATTGTACCCTCTATGTAATCGATATAATCTTTTTAACTTTTTTTTCGATAGGCTACATTATTTTCAATCATTCATATGTTAAGAACACTACACACACAAAAAGAAAAACTACAGGAAAAACGAAGGAATATAATAAATACTAGAGCTACAAAAAGGGCTCCTCCGACGGAAGGAATTGCATACAAGCTCAAGCACAATTTTAAATCTCATTGATTGATTGATACTCGGGTCGGCTCTATTTTATCAAATTAACCCCTAAAAATTCAAAAATTCAAAATTCATTTATTTCAAGTAGGCCTAAAACAAGCACTTTTGAAACGTCAAGTCTGTCCGTGTGTAGTGACTCTACCACCGGTTCGGAAGGCAGATTCTACCGAGAAGAAGCCGGCAAGAAACTCAGCAGTGGTTCTTTTCCAACATCAAAAATTTACATTTTACATTTTAACATTCAATTTTCTATCTTGTGAGAGATGAAAGCGGAGCCGGATGCGTCCAAGCAACCTTGTCATTAAGAAACTCATCAATTGTATAATAACCTCGCTTTAATAAATGTGTTTTAACACATTCTTTAAACTTATGCATTAGTAGGTCTAAATCGAACTATATCAAAAACGTCCCAAATTTTCGCTTGAAATATATTCGTCTTATCTTTGATGGATTTGTTTTGCTGTATGTTCATGCACTGACAAATTGATCCTGTTATAATAGATTTCATCATCTATTCCACTGTGTAATGATCACTATCTTATCGGGGACGTGGATAGTGCTTCAATGGATGGTGGCAATGGTAAAGGATAAATACAGCCAGCTAGTTAGATATTTAGTTCAACATTTCATAACCAGCGCAATCGATTTATTTTTGCCGTCGCATCCCGGCAACACCGCCATCACTTTTTGTATTATTTAAACCTGTTTATACCTATACAGAAATAACAGGCCAAACTCTACTTAATAATCCGGTAGGTAATTTTTTATAATAAATAATGATAGGTTTCTTAAAAAACAAAAGATCCTTACCCGCAAATCCATTTCATGACAGAACACTAAACAAGCACGCTGTCACCAAGAGCAATCAATTTCATCGTCATAAACAAAACAATTATTCTGTGCACAAATCAGAACGTAATACAGATCGCACAGGAGATGTTCACGTCGGGAAGATTCGCTACAGACTGCAGGTCCCGACTCCCGCGCATAGGCACCAATCCAGAACGGACATCACATTAAGATAGGTTCTACTATGTACACAATAAACACATTTGAGTACTACCTACCTATGTGATGCATACAAGACCGTTTGATTTATTAATATGAGCCCGGTGCACAAGTGTGGGCTAAATAAGTTATGTCTGGCATTTGTCGTGGAGTAATGCTAAACCTCAAACACTCTATAGCATGCATCAAGAAACCTCTATTTTCAGAATTTTATCAGAGATATTTGCGATCGATTTAGACGGATCTAAAGAAGCTCTATTGACTTCCAGGCATTTATTATTTGACTACCTATATTTATTTTCTCTGTACTATATAGTATTAAATCAAAGCGGAAAAATAGAGTACCCACGATACGTTTCGCTTCGCTTTTCCTTTACAAATACCAAATATAATCCTGAACTGCAAAATCTGTAAATAACCTTGGGCATTTAACGAATAACGCCTTTTTTAAACCTCTAACCTGTTATTTTCTCTGCTGTTTGTAAATATATAGTAGGGAAGTTTTCGAACTAGTTGTATCTGCAAAATGCTATCAGTGCATCTCAAGTAAATAGCGACTGCATAATATTATATTATGTTAATTATTCTTGTTTATTGTTAATTAAACTCTAACACTAGCATGTGATCAGTGAGTGCTATGCAATTGTCATCATTATTAGATAATAAACGTACGTTTTATACAAACATTCCTAAATTAAAGCTATTATGGGTACCGAATACCGCTATATTGAATTTTATAAGATTTACATTTATAAAAATACATATTTTTGTATATATTATATCCTAGTACTTGTCTGGGAACCTTTTAACCATTCATTTAATGTTATTTTATTAATATTAGGGGTATATGAGTCTAGTGGGTAAGCTACTAGGTAGTGGGTTTTATCCCCGATACTCACCTCAAACTTTTTGGTGTTATGTGCGATTTTAATTTAAGCAACTCATCTCAATAGCTCTTGCTTTAACGGTGAACGGAAACATCGGGAGGAAACCAGCGCGTCTTAGAGTTATCTAGTTATCGTTATGTTCTCAATGGCGTGTGAAGTCTACCAAAACGCACTTGGCCAGCAAAGGGGTCAAGTTCACTTCGCTGGTCAACTGCGTTTTGGTAGCTTTACTAACTTTTACTAACTTCCTAAATTCTTCTGATTCTGATAGGAGACCCCTGCCCTGTAGTGGGCCGGTAATAGGTTGATGATGAAGATGATAATGATGAGAGGTATGAATTTAATAGGCTGCAGTTAAGGACTATCTTTTAGTGGATAAAAAAATCCTTTGTGACAATGTATTCATTTTAAAATATATCGACGAATACCTCATACATAGAAACACGTCAAAATTAATATAATATGTATAAAACAAAGTAAATATACTTCATGAAAGTTAAACATGTCAAAAGTTATAAAAATAAGAAATTAATTGTATTCAAGCACACATTGCGTTACATTTGCCTGTTAATATTCTATTAAATGCATATAAAGATTGCACTATCACTAAACCCTCGGAATACTTAATACTTATTATTTCAAGTACCTACAGTGGGTACAGAGAGCAAGTCAGCACTCTCTCTCCCCTTATCGCTACGGGGTTAATGATTTTGCATGGAAAAGTACTGCAGCGCCTCTAAACAATGTGTCATCTTCTATAAATAGTTGTGAACACTCAAAATCCAAGGTTAATTTCTACCAAGCCTAAGACCTAGACCGTAAAACTTTACAAACATTTTATACGAGTTTTATTGTAGGCGAGGTGCGACCAAGCCTCGTCCGAAGCACGAACGCCACAACGTGCAGCCAAAAACTTTTTAATTTAAAATTTTCGTGATATTTTGGATCCGTGTCTAGTCCGTATCTCGTACAGCACGTTTCTGCCACGGTTTAGCAAATCATCCTTGTAACGGATGGAGCGGTTTTTGATTTTGTTTAAAACACCGAATTATCATCGTCATCATCGTCAAATCAACCGATTGACGTCCACTGCTGGACATTGGTCTTTTGTAGGGCGTTCCAAACTCCGAAGACATCCGCTATCGAAGGAAAGAGGCGGTGAAATAAAATAATTGTGACAATTCTGTTGCCAGAACTAAATTGATAGAGCCAGTTTAATCACTGGATAAAGTTTAAGCAGTGCTGTACCTCTTACAATTTGGAAATTTATAATTTCTGAATTTTCTCAGTTCTGATATCGGGATCATGGCTAGTTACCACCCTAACATCAAAGACTCCAGGCGATTAGGGTTCCGGTACGACGCTGTGTACTTGTGTTGTAACCGATTATGGGTATGAGTTTTATATCACTGCCATACCTACTAACAGGTTAGCCTACTTCAATCGTGATATCATTGCTTACCACCAGGTGTTATTGTATTTAAGGACTAACTTTTATTAAGTAATAAAAAGGTTGCTCTGATCAGGGAACTCAGGACCTCATAGTCCGTATGCTAACCCCAGGATCACGAAGGCATAAATTACAAATGCGAAAGTTTGTAAGGATGGATGGATGGAGATGGATGTTTGTTACTCTTTCACGCAAAATCTACCAATTTGACTGAGTTTTGGAATAGAGATATATTATATCCTGGATTAACACACAGACTGCTTTTTGCCCGGGAAATGTACAGTTCCCGCAGGATTCATGAAAAACCAAAAGACCGCTTACGAAGCCGCGGGCAACATCTGGTACAATATAATTCACGGCGAAAAGAAGAAGAAACCTATTAATTTACTATGCCTATTGTTACTAAGGTTGGCCGAAGTGAGTGTTTTTCACCTTTCATTCAGAACCATTGCCTGCTCGGACTAAAATAATACGCATAGCACTAGCTATTCATGACGCCTGGTAGTCATAACATCCTAACTGCTTTAGATAAGGAATAAATACTCCTCAACATCAGCGTCTCAGTGGAAAAGTACTAGAGCGTCTGTCGTTCAAAACATGTCGCATATAAATATGCAAGATACTTGCTGTGGGCGGGATCGGCGAAAAATTGGCACGCGGATAAAGTTTGTATACATCAGCCCGCTGAGCTCGGGTGCATCTAAACTTGTCTTGACACCATTGAGATTTGAGGGGCAAACGGATTCAACACACACATATTATGCAGATCGTTATTGTACTTGTGTTTATGTGTGCTAATTTCCTTTGATAAATGGTTGGTAATTTTCTGTACTCTCTCACTAACCTATCTTCCATAGATGAAACTAATAAGTTCTGGCTTCAGTATCGATTATTATTATTATTAAACTCTTTATTTGTATGCCACAACATTAACATATACAAAATATAATAAAAACAGAAACATATAGAAAGAAGTAGAATATAAAAGGCGGCCTTATCGCTTAATAGCGATCTCTGCCAGGCAACCTTTGAATTAAGAAGAAAAAAAAGAAGAGAATAGACTGCTTTCACAAAACAGCCGCGGACGATTTGACCTATAAAAAATCTCACTCACCCAAATTTGAAGCTAATTGGGTTCCAACGAGCCCTGGTCAAATAAGAAGCCCAAGCCGGGTGTTCTTTTTGTTATTACAAAGTCATATTGATATTTAAAGTTATTAAAAAAGCAACCTGGTTAGACCAATAATTCATACCTTACCTTTATTATTCTTTAGGTAATCCTTTATACTATGTTTTATATATTTTTAATTTTTATCGGGCAACAGTAAGCATAGGTAGTTAACGACTATGTTTCATGACCTCATAAGAAGGCTCAGATTCACTTAGCGGGCAATGGAAAAAGCTTTGCTCGGATTATCTGTAGTGTTTAATTAGAAATGATAATATCCTTAGAATAACCAGAGTTACGGACATAGATTAACGAGCTGCGAAGCATATAACATGGAGGTTCGATGGGCGTGTCGGGGTCCCAATGTGTTTCTCGTACTGGAACACTGTTGAGACCTTCCACTAGATTGGCAGCCGACATCATGCGAGTCGCTGGGAGTTGCTAGACACATGCGGCATATGACCGTGGAGTATGGAACGCCTTACAAAATACATATGTCCAGCGGATTCCTATCGGTTGAAATGATGATTTTGAGGACAGTGAAGCAAAAGCTTGAAGTATATAGTGAAACAATCAAACCGGCTCAAGACATTTGAATTTAAAAATCGCTACGAAAATACCACTGTAAATGTATATGATAATGATGAGCATGTATACAGCTCTGAAAGCGTTTTAACTTTTATTGCTTTCCACGTGCATTTATAGTCGGGTGTCAACCTAATGATATAACAATTGAATCAAGAAGGCGTAGGTGTTTATGGAAAAGCACGTGCCAATTCGTACCTCTTTCCTTCTACATGTTCTCGTATATAATGTGAGGAAATCTGGACATACATAGATATTTTCTTTGATATAGTCTACCCACCTGCCTCCGACTCAGCGTCAGGTTCTCGTAATTATTTGCATGTTTATTTCGCCGATGTATGAATGATTAAATGAATGAATTACTAAAATATATATAATATAATAATTAAAATATACTTTTACTGCACACCACAAAAAGTACCAAAAAAAAGAAAAGTATAACAAAAGAATGCATACAATTAGGCCCCCATGCTCGAAGAGTGGATAAAGCTCTGGGTGTAAATAAAAAATGTGTCTTATCCCCTTAGTAAAATATCTCCTGACCACCCTAGCCGTGCTTCGCATCCGCCGAAACCCCCCTGCAGGAGGGACATAAGCACACGAACATGGAACAGGAGAAGTTTGCCCCGTTTTTTATTACACATATTATATTTGCATACTATTTCCACTTGTGCGCCAGGGCTCTGAGAGTTGATAAAGCTGTGGGAGAAACTAAATTTGTATCCCTTCCCCGGGAAGATAATTGTCTCCTGACCATACTAGATAGCCCATGCTGGATGGAATAAATGTTTTAACAATCATAATATTGTTGAAGCATTTAGTTTGGTACAGCAGATACAGGCAATACAAAATAACAATAATTGTCTGTAACGACGCATTACGTCCACGGTCTTCTTGTACTAACGTTAAACCTACACTTAACTATTATTAGTCGAAATACTCGTACAATGTTAAAATACTGACTATTTTTAGGAATCATTTAAATAAATAATAGTGCAAGCTCCAAGTGAGACTAAACAAACACAAAACGTGACTGCAACGCATTGCAATCTTGTCGGGTACAATTTTGCATTTCTCGTTAAATGGTTTATTGCTTCAGTTAAGCAGTACATATTTCTTACCTACAGAGTAAAGGAATATAAATGTTATACAGACATTTCTAACAATAGATAATCGCTTATTTGTGTATTTAATAAAATATATAACAATGGATTACATATGGATTAACATATGGATTTTTTTTTTCTCGCCTTCAATCTTACCTGCTGGTGCAGTTTAATATGGCAACAAGCTAACGTATAAGGTGTATATTAAGCCCCCCTAATAACCCTAAGTGCGATACGTTGTTTGATAGCAGAGGGTTCGCCTCGCTTGTCTGATGATATTGGTAACTGTCATTAAACCTTAATTTTTAAATTTAAAAAAAAAACATTTCTTTATGAATCATTAATTTAACTAAATATGCTCAGCCGTATATTATCCAATGCTGGGTATATACCTTCTATGAGAGAAACATTAGAGCGTAGAATCTTCCCGCTATGCTTTTTTTAGACGGCCTCCCAGTCGCGCAGTGGTGAGCGCTGTGATTTTAAATGGTAGGTCCCGGACTCGATCGTCAGCAGGGGCAATTTGATAATTTATTTCTGAACTATTTCTGATCTGATGAGAGGCTTTAGCCATGGCTAGTTCGTTCAGGGGTATGGGTTTAATATAACTGCAATAACCCTAACAGGTTAGCCCGTTACCATATAGATAGATAGACTGCATCATCACTTACCATGACGTAAGATTGCAGTGAAGGGCCAGCTTGCAGTTAAATTATAACATAAAAAAATAACCCCAGAACATAAAATGCCAAAAGCAATTTAATGTGAATATACTTTTTGTCACATGAATCGAACTGAGAACCTCGTAATAGGTAGTCGAAGAAACCTAAGCCACTAGACCATTGCTGCAGGTATGTTTGTATGTTAAGCACCTGCTTAACATAAAAACTTACCTAAGTTTTAAGTGTTTTGATACCAAAACCAACGAAACTTGCGAGTAACACAGCCGCTCACTAACTTTTCGGTTTAAGTTTAAGTTTAGTTCAATTTAAATATCACTTACTTTAACATTTTGTGCACGCACGTTTTTTTTTTCGTTCCAAATATCGAATTCGTAAATACCGTTATTAAATAGACCGTTTGTATATACTCGCCGCGCGGTGAGCAAGTCTCACCACGGTAAAAGCAGGCCAGTCGACGGGCTATGTAAGCACTTACGCCTTACAACGGATTTGCATTAACATGCGCTAAGTAAACGCAAACGTACGATTCTTTTAAATGGATGTTTGTCTGTTACATTTACGTAAATCGTATATATGCCTATAGAGGTGTATAGCTTTAAAATATGATCGTTCACTTTATTCTTCTGCTCTGATAATGGTGCCAATTGCATTGCTCATAAATCTCTGAACTAAAACGTCTCTATCCGCTTGTATCTCAAATTATTTTTTATGCCACTATAAATTTGCCCTTGACAGCAATCTTATATGCTGTTAAGTGATGATACAATCAAAGATGGTAACGGGCTAATCTGTTAGGGGATAGCAGTTCTACCTATTAAGCGCATGCCCCTAATCGGTTTCTACGGAACATAGTACCGGAACGCTAAATCGCTAAGCGGAACGTCCTCGTCGTATGGTAAGCCACGGCCGAAGCCTCCCACCAGACAAGGCACGTGAAAATTCTGAAATAATAAATTCACAAATTCCAAAATTCCCAAATTGTTAAAAGTACAGCCCTGCTCTATCCATTGATATACCTGGGCTCTATCAATTTAGTTTTGTCAACAGAATTGTCACTGTTATTTTATTTAACCGCCTCTTTCCTTAGATATCGGATGTTTGTGCCCAGCACTATATTGGGCTGGATGAGAGTTTAAAATTGGTACTACAGATAACAAAATAAGGAGCAATTGGTTAATTTTTCTTGTGGTTTTTACGGTTCCAGCTGTCCGGAGTACAGAACGTCTTGACCCTGGTAGGTATGTCTGGAGAAACCTTTATGCTATAAAGTAGTAGGTAACAACATAAAGGACAGTGTAAGTTAATGCGTGTATTTTGATACGTGTGGTTAACCAAACCGCTACGTCATTCATTCACTTACTCACTTGTGTAACTAAATCCAAAAATAGGTAAAAGATAAACATCTTTATTAATTAAGTTATGAATCATTTAGTCTGTATTATTGTTAGCTAATTACGCAATCATATCATAATCAGTATTTTATACATAACTAAAATCACTCCTGGAGGAACTAAAAGTCAAAGAGTGTGCAGATACGAATCCTCAAGTTCTTTGGACACATAACTAGGAATAAATACTTCATGGAACGACTTGTTGTCCAGGGGAAAGTGGAAGGCAAACGGTCACGCGGTCGATCACCCACGCGTTGGACTGACGTAATAAAAGCTGCAACACAAACCTACATAGTCCAATGTTCCAGAAACGCTGAAGATCGTAACAAGTGGAGGCGCATCGCGGGGGCTGCTGTAGCCATAGAAAATGTATCATCGTCAACCACGACCAATCTGTCAAGAGTGAACGACTAAGGAGGAAAATCACTTCGGAATTTCATCAACAGCCTTTAATAATCCACTGCTGGACTAAAGGCCTCTCCCAACGGGAGGGTTTGCCTATATCACCAAAATGGACAGGCGATCATATAGGCACCGCGAACACTGCTGCCCGCTCTCCCTTATATTCCCTTAGTCGCCTCGTACGACACCCGCGGGAAGAGGAGGGGTGGTGACAGCTGTATTTTGATCTGCCATCACGTTCTCCAATCTGTTTTGTACCACACGGCATAAAAAAAAACACAATTATTCAGTCGACTCCAGAATCGTACCCAGAACTTCGAGTTCCGTAATGTACAAAACCGTAATAAACCTAATTATATGTACTATTTACATTAGTACGACTCGTTGGTTTGGTTAATAAGCATTTTCAATCAATTACGAGGTAGGTACTGGGTTCCATTCCCGGGTTAGGTATAGTGTTTAAAAAAAACTCGGAGTTATAAAATTGACTTTGTGTCCTTCGTAACCTCGAATATAAAACTTCCGGTCCTGGTTATTACGTCTAACATAATAATATGGTGATAATATAGTTATTGGACCGGGAATCGAACTTAGTACCTCACAAGTCACAATCCATAATACAACGTAGAACTAACGACTAGAACAAGGAATAAGTAGAATTCAGCAATCGCTATTTAACCCTTATTTGCATTTTCAAAAACTGTAAAACACGTGTTTCTTTTTAAACCAATACATAAACCAAATACCTAGTTTCAGAGATTCTTCGAAAATGACAAACATTCTTCCCTTCTTTAAGGGTGGAATTAAAAACTTTTCATAGTTCTCAAAGATTAAATTTTGCTCACATTAGAGGACTTAAAAAAATATCTTAAGAGGTAGGCTGTAGGTACGTATAGGTTTAGATTCATTTAAATATGTACCAATAAATAAAATCAGTGTCCGCGTCTACAATGCAATACACAGTGACTAGACGAAGTGTACCGAATTCACTTCACGACGTGGCTGCATACGCAGAACGGAGGTAGATATATTGACCCCGCACCGAAGAGTTCCCAGATAAAACATACTGTTTTTACTCTGCATATCTTTCAATAATATTTAAGTGTAATTATCTTAAGTAATGCTAAGCATACTAAAGTTACCGACATAGCTCAGCGAGTCGCAAAGCTGAAGAGGCAATGGGCGAGGCATATAGTTGAGTGTCCAAGGTGCTGGAATGGCAGACGACATCAAAGGAGTCGCTGGGAACCGCTGGAAACAAGCGACCAGGACTGTGGATTTTAGAGCTCCCTACAAGAGATCTATGTCTGACGTAGCTGTGGACGTTTATCGGTTGAAGTGATGATGATGAGTGTCAAGCATTATAATTAAAATTAAGGAGGGACTCTACATATTGCTGTTTAAAAAATATTTTGTCAAACATTAATGTTGTGTAGTAGTACTAGAGCATTTTGCGACAGAGATAGTTCAGTGAAGTACCGCCATGCTAATTCGTGCCATCGAACAGCTAAGCTGAGTTCCGGTCTAATGGGCGTGGGTCCCAGAGGCTTCACACCTGTAGGTAAATGCACACGAAGTGGCACTTTGTAGGATGCATGCCCTGAACAGTCTTGCTCTATGTATAGAACTTAAATTCAAAATCCAAATTCGAATTCTATTCATGTAGACCACTGACGGAATAAGAAACTATCACAGGCACTTATGAGGCGTTCATACATATAATATGTTACCATCAATGTAAGGTGATGGTGATAACTACATTCGTTAAGTTAAAACTAAATTTATGAGGGTTCCAAACGCGATGGTTTCCCGCTTTGAAAGCTGGTTGGGATGGTCCGTTGCTATAACTTATGAAGATCTGTTCAGGCGTTTCTAGATAACAATGGCATTGCCTTCACTGCCTTATTCATAATCCTTATGTGTAGGTGTTCCTCTGATGTGCCTGTAATCAAACCCTTCAAACCGAACACGGTAAGGTATACTTGGCGGAAAAAAAAACATGGCGGTAGTATTTCCCTGGACGACCTCCGCTACAAATAACTCTACTACTGCTCTAGAAATAAACCAAGAGTTATTTCATTTTTAAAGCTTTTATCCCTGTTAGTGATGTGGACATTTAGTTATGACTATAGATATGTATATCTATTTGCTATTATAGAACTTAATAGCCGATTACTTTTATCGATGACATGGTGTGCTGTGACAAGAAAAGATTTTTGCCATTAACACAGGTATATTACTCGTACCAAGCATGAAAGACGCAAATCAATATGTCAATTCCATTACACTATTATACACATCATGCCAAGATAAATATTGATTTATACGATATTCTGAATGTGTCTGTGAAGGTAATAAAGATAGCATAACCGAACTGCACGTTTCTAAAATGCTTGTCTCTTCACCTGTCTTGCAACAACTTCGGAACTAACCATTCCGAAGTTGCCAGTTATTTGGCGATTTTTAGGACCTCTCTGGCGCAACGGTGAGCGCTGAGAATTTAAGCAGAAGGTCCCCTGTTCGATTCCCGACAAGGAAAATATGTAAATTAATAATTTCCGAATTTTCTTTGGTCTAAGCCTTTGGCCATGGCTAGGCAAGCGATTTAGTGTTCAAGTGCGCATAGGAAGGGGTGAACCGTCTACGCACGTTTCGCCAGAAGAAGAGTACATTGTCGAAGATTTGTTTGGTGTGGCGAATAAGGATTGAAGAGATTATAAATTACACCATACATTTACTCCTGCTTTTCACGGAGTTTAGCAAATTAAGCTTAATTTTGATAATACACATTGGTTTTCCACTGAGATACCGTCAAAAAACTTATTTCTAACCCGTAGGTTCAATAAAAAGCTATTACTACCTACCGGCCACCATATCACAACACAATACTTCAGATTGTAAACTTTAATAATTAAATAATACATATACTACTTACGACAAATACACACATCGCCATCTAGCCCCAAAGCAAGCGGAGCTTGTGTTATGGGTACTATCATGACTGATGAATATTTCTATGAATAATATAAATAAACACTTATAATATACATATAAATACGCAGACACTAAAAAACATTCATGTTCATCACACAAACATTTTCCATTTGTGGAAATCGAACCCACGGCCTTGGACTCAGAAATTAGGGTCGCTGCCCGCTGCGCAAATCGGCTGTCGAATAATATTATTCGCATAATATTTCAGAATACGCTGAGCTTTTAGTTCGATTGGCTACTCCACTTTATAAAATGGGCAGAATATTGCAAAAATTTAAATTAGTTCGACAGAGAGTGGTAAAATGATAACAACAATAAATATAACTTTAAACTAATGCAACTTGATATTTCTTAGTGTTTGGGATCGGGGTTTTTTGAATGAGGGTTTATGGCGTAAGAAAGTTTAATTGTAATGTAAATAAATATAACTACCCACCTACTTAAGTGGTCTGTGTTTATGGTGAGCATTACCTGAAAAGAAAATATTTATTAGCCAAAAACTACCTTTATAAACAAAATGATGTAGGAATATTCCATTCATTGCAATGTTTGCTTATATCGCTATTTTATCACAACTGGTCAATAGTAACAAACGCGTTATGTTTTCGATAATATTATTGTCCAATTTATTTAACTGACATGCTTGACTTAAGTTTTATCTAACGTGATAGCCTAGTGGTTCGAGCTTTCGAGCTCCATTTCGGAGTGATCGAGTTCAATCCCGGCACGCAACTATAACTTTCGGAGTTATGTGCGCTTTTTATTTTTAGGCATTTAAAATATCATTGATGATGATTACGGCCTAAACCCTGCTCATTCTGAGATGAGACCCTACCCATGTAGTGGACCGGTACCCTAATAGGTTGATAATGAAAATGACAAAAGCCAGTAAAATCTGCAGGTTGCAACTTACAACTTCTATTCCTCAGCATATAGAGCTTCAAACTGTCTCTTCGCACGTTTCCCTCTGAGACCGTAGCACACTACAGACAAATTATTGAGGTCAACGCAAAGAATTATAAGAAAAGCCGTACTATTTGGTTTATAACATATAAAGCTTATTGTTTAGTGTATTTTAACGTGCACCGGATGCTTTTTCGGGATAAATAAAAAATCCTATATAAGTGCCAAATTTCTGCAAGATATCGATCTTGCGGAAATTTGGCACTATTATATTTGGCAGGTTACGCTGAACATGGATAACAAACAGACAAACTTTAAGAACTTTTTAAATATAATTGTAATAGCTTATCAATAATATCAATAATATAGAAATTAATAATTTAAAAACCCCCGACGTTCATTATAGTTTATATTATTCTCATAGTCAAGCCCTTCCGTTTGATACCTATATTGAGGCAATTGTGAAAAAAAATTAATAAATTTTGTGGAGGCAGCCATCTTAGATTTGAAATTTGTGCGCCACAACACACGCACACACACACACCTCTAGTTATGTGCGTAAGTCTTCAACTTAGCAATCATGCATTGCGAAGTCAACTTCTACTGGCGATTCTCCGGTATAGGAGCGAAATGTGTAAAATGTGATAAGTCGTATAAAGATGTTTTACATAAGTTAAACAGTGCGGATTGGTCTCGTTGTCGGGTGTAATAGCAAATTAAGCCTTATTTGTTGAATTTAGGCAACATAACAACCTGCTTCTATCTAATCTTTATTTTTATAATAGATAATATTACATACAACTACATTCTCACTATTACAAAAAAAATTGGAAAATATGTAAAACATGCAACCGTTTTAAACCTATAACAGCAAATCTGCCGCCTAAGTAAATTGCTAATAACATTTCACACCAAAGACTATTATAATATCTACCTAAAGTATTAAATCAATGCCACAGAAACATTATTTGTTATAGTTCAATCATTAAAAGATAACAATTCTGGAACCAAATAAGAAATTAGTACTGTTGTACCGCAATGCATATATCTGCCGCCAAGCAACATTATTGCAATGTTGTGTGAAGGTTCCGTCAATTATTAGATACCATAAAAAATATATATATGTAACCTTTGGTAATAGGAAACAGACACATTCAGCAGTGCATGTTTCATGACGCTGTCATTAAAGAGAACATTATTTCTTAATTAGTCGACCGCCAAAAATATTCTGGCGATAAATTAGTTTATTTATATACTAAGCACACATATACATAGATATTTATAACAACACTAACGAGTGTATAATTCAAGGTGCCATAATATGCCAAATTCATGATAGGTACGTGTAATCCAGAACTAGCATTAAATCACGTTACTTGTCAGCATTTTTAAGGTAATTCGTAAGAAAACATAAAATATGTCTGAAACATAGAATTAAGAACAAACAGAACCCTCATTATTACATGCAGGGCATGGTGTCCACTGCCCAAAAACAGTGAAAACGCCCTGCGCACCTCTCACTTCATACCCGCGGAATTAAACTAGCTAATAAACTTCTCATTTTATGGTGAACGTTAAGAGCATTAGAGGTAAAATAATTTAGTTCTAGAAACACTACTAAAGTATTTCCTTTTTATTTTATGTGACTTTTTTCCTCCTTTTTAAACAGTCCCTTTTATTTTTTTATTCTTCTTTTCCTTTCTGGCCTCTTTATGACATATAGGTATATATTGTATATATTATATAATATATTTATTGTATATAAATATTCTATTATGTATATATATTTTTTTTGTTTATTATTAAAGTATTACTTTGTGTACACCCTAACCCTTCTTCTTAACATCATGTACTCATTTTGATTTCGTAGGTTGCCTGGTAGAGATCGCGATTTAAGCGATAAGGCCGCCAATTGAACTTTTACCCCTTTTTTTCTAATGCTTATTTTTTTTTATTTTTTTTTTGGTTTATAATAAAGTGTATTTCATTCATTCTATATAGAAAGTAACTGTCTTAGCATTACTCGATTTCTCTAATGCTTTCAATACAGTAGATTTTGAAATTCTTCTGGCTATTCTTGATTTCATAAATATATCCTGTAATGATTTAAATTGGTTTCGTTCATACCTCTATGACCGTAAACAGTGTGTACGTATTGATAGTAAGTGTTCTTCTTGGTGCAGTCTCAGTGCTGGCGTCCCACAAGGTGGTGTTCTTTCTCCTCTACTTTTTTCCATTTTTATAAACTCATTGACAGATTTGCTTTCGCTGTCTTTCCATCTCTATGCTGATGACTTGCAGATTTATACGTCAACCTCTGTTGATGACATATCGGGGGCTATCACTCGTTTGAATTCGGACCTGAATTTAATTAGTTCATGGAGTAAATCGAGTGGGTTGTCTATAAATGCTAGTAAATCCCAGGTCATCTTAATCGGCAGCCGGCAGCAAATCTCTAAAGTTAGCTTCTCGTCTCTTCCTTCTGTAGTCTTTGATGGCGCTATACTTGAGTTCAGCAGTTCTGTTAAAAACTTGGGTATTATCATGGATAATGCGCTCTCGTGGGGTCCTCAAATATCCGAGCTTAGTCGCAAGATCTACGCTGTAATTGGTAGGCTTAAAAGGTGGAAATACTTTTTACCTATTCGTACCAAAATTTGTCTGGCCCACTCTCTTTTACTTCCTATAGTGGACTACGCAGACACGTGTTATTCTGATATACCCCAGTACCTTCTTAATAAACTTGAGCGGCTCCAAAATCTAATCATAAGATTTATCTTTGGGCTTAAGAAATTTGACCAAATTACTCATTACCGTCAGCAACTCAAGTGGGTAACTGTTAATGATAGGCGAAATATCCATATTCTTACTTTACTTTATTCTCTTCTATATAGTCCTATCTCTCCGCTTTACCTTAAAGAGCGTTTTTCCTTCTCTCAGCATCTTGTCAGTCTCCGGTCGGCGAATGACAACAAGCTTGAGATTCCCTTATCTCGCTCTCAGCGCTATAACGAGTCATTCACTGTTAAAGCTGTAACACTGTGGAACTCGCTCCCCTGGGAAATACGTCATTCCGAAACCATTTACCATTCACATCGCTTAAAGAATTATTACTTATCTATGTAATTGAGTAGTATGTAAGTTTATAATAGCATAAATATATATCACATATATCTATCATAGTATATATAAATTTATGTTGGTATTTGTGTAGTTAATATGTAAATGTAGTATGTATGTTCATGTTAGTTTATATTACATTTCTTTTTTTGTTTTTTGTTTTTTTTTTTAACTTTATGCACCATCCATTTTCCACTCTTTTATCGGCTTCGTACGCTCAGGTTGCCTTTAAAAGATCACTTTTAGTTATAAGGCCGCCTTTGCACCCTAGCACTAAGTCCTATTACTGTTTTCCTTGTATTTTCCTTTTTTTTGTTGTGTTGCAATAAAGTTTTTCTATTCTATTCTATTCTATTCTATTCTATTCTATTCATTCATTCATTCACAGTGAAGTGGTTGCTTCAATATTAGTCGTGTACGCGGTTTCTGTTTTTTCTGTGGTTTGCATAAATATAACACTTGTCTTCGTTCAGGCCATAAAGGGCCGCAAAACTAAATTCTGCATTACCGATCCAAAAGTGGTTTTAAAAAAGATCAGTCTCACAATTCTCTCTTATTTTACACAAGGGACAATTTACCTCTTCGAATAAAATTTACCTGCCTACCCACGCCTGTACAAACTTTTTAGTAAAAATGTCACGTTTAATTCCATAAAGTATAGCTTTTCTCAAGTCTTATCTAAATAACATAAGTAGCTTTTCTTCAGTTAACAATTTAGAGTCAAAGATATTAATTTATTTATAGATATCCAACAGTCGAGCTACGTCAGGAAAGCAGAGCCCTTACTGTACGTCAGTTATAAGTTTTAAAAATAGTACTTAAAGTTCATCAGTCAATACCATCTAATGATTATAAAACTCTACTAAAACGTCTGGTCTTTTAGATCTATCTCCTTGCCCAGAATCAAGTCGAGTTAACGCAAAACGTCATAGACTTCTTTATGTATAATAAAGTTACCAGTATTTGTGACATTGAACATTGCTTCGGTAACAGGCAAACACTATGATTCGACGGAAAAAAAATCTTATGTCTAGCATAATATACACGTATGCAAGTCTGTTAAAACTGTTAAATTACTATAGGCAACTACGACACAGAAATACCAAGTGTGGGTACCATCAGATATATGGAATTAGTAACTGTTATTATTGTTTTTATGACTTCAAAAAGGAGGAGGTTCTCAATTCGTCGGAATCTTTTTTTTTATGTACGTTACCCGATTACTCGAAGACGCCTGAACTGGTTTGAAATATTCTTTTTTTCTTTTAAAGGGCACAATTTCCAGGTGGTCACGTTAAATTTTAGCGAAATCGGTCGAGCTGTTACAAAAAATCAACAATAACGTAACGTAGCAAATATTTTCCTATAAAGTTCATTATTTGGCGTGCGCTGAGAAAAGTATTGAAGATACATAAAAAATATGTACTACATGATTAAAGTACTCATTATCACCGAAAAGTAATTTTATCATCAAGAGTATGTAAGTACCATTAAAATACTTTTTTAATGAATTCCAATCGGACATTTAATTTTAAAGTTATCACGTGTATAAAAAATTGTGAAGTCTGTTTTATTTTTATTTCACAAATAATTATAGTTTTTTATTCAGTTTTCATTCATCTAATGTAGTGTCATTCATTTCAAATGTAGAGTAATAATAACATAGATACACACGCCACGTCGGTTTGAATGTGCCAATCTCGACAGATTATAATTATTTATATTTTGGGTGTGTCTCACGGAAGGTTCGAGTACATCATATTTTTGTTTCAGGCATCACGTGGTAAGCAAAGAAGAGTCAGCCGAGCCCCAATATGTCAGATAGCCGTGATATACGCCTACACTTATCGATCCATTTCCAAACATAGATTACAATGAATAGCATGTTATATTTTTAGATTTTGCACGAAGTTTTTCATCATACTAATGGTCAAAAGCTCCGTTTCACTGGTCTGAAAGAAGTCTAAAGATTATTTTATTATAATCATAGATGTTTAACTACTCACTGTGATGTGTCAATCCATTTCGCTTGCAACTCGAATGGCTCACTGCTCAGTGTCGTAATTTCAATATGCTAGAGTAGAGAACTCTTCTCTATCCTCTTTCACCATCAGACTCCTTTAAATTTAAAGGAAAGATTAGGCTTCCTTGGTTTTGGCCATCTGTTCAACCACCGGTCTCAAAGTGACCGTTAACTAGTATGTAAGTTTGTTTTATGTATGTTTATTATAGCGTATATATCATAACTATATATACATATATACATCACTTTGTATAAATTAGTGTGTATCTTATAGTATACGTAATTTTATGTAAGTTTATTATATATGTTAAGTATCTTTTCATTTGTCCACTATGTTTTGTAACTGTTGTTCTCCTTCCTTGGAAGAGATCACTATCAGTGATAAGGCCGCCATAAGTTGCTTCTGTATAAGGTATGTTTAGTTTAGGTACGTAATAAATAATTTTATTTTTATTATTTTCTATCATTTATTGATTTGTAAAAAAACCTTCCGCTAGCGGGCCCAAGGAACCGGCGGTCAGAGCTCCAGAGTTAGATACCTTCTCACAATACGCGCCGTTCCAAGGACTATGCTTTCTGTATCCGACTCTTGATCCAACAACCAAGCGAAAGCTTTTAAGATGTTGGTCGAAGCTTTTCGCGAGAAGACCACAACAACACTCCACATGGCGTTAATCTCGTGAGAAAGGTCCAGTATAATTATACTTATAATATATGTATTTAGATTATTTTTCCTTTTCAGCTTTCACCAGATTATCGTCATGTGGTAGTAAAGTCAACAAATAATACACTGTTATTTTGAAGACGCCGGGACGCACCTATAGTAAGACATCTAAAAATCGATGAGGACATTTCGAAGAGCAAGTTATTGATGAATTATCCTGGCTACTTGACTATGTCTTCGCCGTTAGCAAGATGGGAACACCCGGAAACCTGAGAGACTGCCCAGGGCGATGACGCGTTCGACATATGTCTTTAGTAACATCTTTCATAATTTGTTTCCGGTAGATTATCGTCTTGATGACTTCGTCCATAATTGCACAAACAAAACTCGGTTTTCCCAAGTAGGTCCCCGAACTGTAACCAGGATACGGAAGCGATTTGATCTAAGTACATCCGGTCCCGTCAGGACCCTACTCTCTTCGTTACTCTTCCATACTCTACATACACTCCTTCTTGTTATTATTATTATTATATTTGCATTATCATACATTGTCCCTTTTTAAAAACAGTATCCCGTATATATAACATCACCACATAGGCCACAGTCACCGTTAAAGCCACGAGACGCGCGATGTGACCGGCAAAGCGACTAGTAAATGAAACAAAAAAAACGAGAAAATGAAAAATGTATGGAAATATACCAAGCCAGCCACGGGGCAGCTGCGACCGGCAACGCATCAAATAGCGCAAAAATTCAATTTGATCCTAGGCCAGCGCGTTAGGTATTGTTAGCTACGCAACGATATTCATGAAACATGGCTAGACCTATCGCAGCTATAGCAACAATAATTCGTATAAAATCCCCGCATATAAATAGGTACATTAGTTTTTGAGCACTAGAAATACACAGACTCAGATAAAGAGGCCAAAGACGAAGTGGTTACACTTATGACGCCTCTCTTTTAAGACGTTCGTCATCATCTTTGAAACCAATGGAGGTCTACTGGATATAGAATTTCTTTAGCGAGTTCCAAATATGACGGTCTCGAACCGCTTTCGTCTGCTTTAAGTAGTGCGAGGTCGCCAGTCGAGCACTGCCTATTGCCATTTCAGCTTCGCAACCCGAGCTCTGACACTGAAATCTGTCAATTCAAAAAAAAAAAAAGAACCCGAGCTCTGATGGTAACTCTGGTTCTTCTATGCATCTCCTCCTTTTTAACTTAATCACGTAGAGATACTTCGAGCTCAATCACACTGTGACACTGGTTCAATCAAACCTTCTAATCAGGCCCATAGTTAAGAACTAAGTGTTTTAAGACAAAAAATGGTAGACACGAAGTGTTGATCTCCGAGCATTGTGGCTAAAAAGCATTGCATAATAATAAATTTTTAACGGTAAGAAAAACCTGCGCCACATTTGGCGCGTGGTTAGCATGCGCACCACGGGAGAGTTATGTCTACCATTATCTTGTTTATCTCAATAGAAAAAATACTAGTAGCAGTAGCATCATTTGTCGTGGTGCGCATGCTAGTTCTACAGTAAGCCAACTGTGTGAGTCAAGTAATGGCGAGTCTCATTCAGGCCAAGATTCAGTCACATTAAAAAAAACTCAATTAACAAGAAAATAAATGTACCTATTTATAATATAATAATAAATAATAGTGATGTATCGTGTGATTTGATCAGGCGACATATTTGGCAGACCAACCAACCTGCGCGTCGCCAAGGTGTGGTGTGGCGTGGCTCATTCATATCATGTCACATAGAGAAAGTTGAATAGTTATTTAAAGAAAAACAATTAACGAGACAAAAAAGTTATTTAGATTTCTATTTATTTTGAGTTGACTATTTAGATTAGATGATAATCATGCGATAATTTACAAAAGTATGTTTACAATAGTAAATTATCGTATAATTATCATGTATGACAGAATTTGGCACGCAAGTATTTTACTGGCAATTAACCTTTTTTTTTGTCTTCAGGAAATAATTATATGGTCAGGATGGTATTTTGGTGAATAAAATCACAATCACAAAACAGCTACAATCAAACTGCTTTTTTATGACATTTGAAGCTGTTGTCCTGAAAAACAGACTTGTTTCCGGTGTAAAGTAGCGTATATCCAGCGCCAAAGTGTAAGTCAATCTGAAATGGGTGAACACAGGTGACAGAAGTCAATTCAGAAATACAATAAGTATAAAGAGCCTTTGTGGATATAAACTGTCTAACCTCGGAAACCTAAACCAATGTCACTGCTGCCGAATGAAAAATAAACTGATGGGATGGGCTATACAAGCTCGGAAAGTCCAGAGTACCTGAATATTCCCTTAAAATTGACGCAAATAAAATTTATAAAAAAATTAACAGAACATAACCTACGCACAGAAAACTGTAATAAGTGCTAAAAATAAATTGGAATACGTATTGAAACAGTTGTATCCAATTGAAAACCACAGCTGCAATATCGTAGCTTTTTTTAAGATGTCGGCATAAATCCCACTTTAATAATGAAAGTTAATAACGGTTATTGATTTAGGAACATGATTTATGTCTCTACTAAGTGATTTATGCTATCAAATACCTTCATCATATAAACCCAATACCGGTCCACTACAGGCACGGGTCTCCTCCCACAACGAGAAGGGGTTAAGGCCGTAGTCCACCACGCTGGCCCAGTCCGGATCGGTGGACTCCACACACCTGAGAGAACATTATGGAGAACTCTCAGAAATGCAGGTTTCCACACGTTGTTATCCTTCCCAAGTATAGTTGAAGCAAGTGATATTTTTATTGCTTAATACGCATATTACTTAAAATAGTCAGAGGTGCTTGCTGGGATTCGAACTGGGCCCTACGAAAATTAAGTCGAAAAAAAAAAGTTGATTCCTATCCACTGGATGCTATCAAATACCTTAGTAGCCGTATAACATAGAGGCATATAATGATTAGGTAGAGCTCTGAAGTGCTACCTAGTAGGCTAGTGGGTTCAGTATTACGTAGAAGTGGGTAAAGTGATATACCATATAATGTTTGTGTTTTTGTTTAGTTATAGTTGGCAGACCAAGCTGATGGCCAAGCCACCTTATGGTTAGTGGAAAATCATCGCGTATAAACAGAGCAACATTTCGCAGGGCATGCAAGGCACACGTTTTATATAGTTACGCCCTATGCGTATGCGTAGTCAAACTCAGGCGTAGGTGTATAGCCTTACGTACCGTGCGTACCTGTACCTAATTACACTGGTCACCATACGGTTCAGACCGGAACACAGCAATGGTGCTTGGTGGCAGAAATAAGTAGCACTTTCCCCAACGAACTTGGACAGAACCAGAGTGAGCAACTGCTGAGTTTCTTGCCGGCTCTTCTCAGTGGAATTTACCTTCCGAGCCGGTGGTAGAGTCACTACAAACGTCTGTTTAACTGACTTGACGTTTCAAAAGTGCTTAAAAACTAGGCCTGCTTGAAATAAATGAATTTTGAATTCAGAATTTTGAACTGCCAAAAACAGCATGAAATAATGGCCGCATTGGAATAATGTATATTACCTTCATCCCTTTGACCCCCAACCCTTTTACAAAAATGATGTCCCCTGACAGAGGCTATAATTAACGTGTCCACCTGCTAAAACACGGGAACATGGAATAGGAGAAGTTTACCATCGTTTATTAATACACATAAGTATATTATTTGGATATTATTTAGTGCTCTGAGAGTTGATAAAGCTGTGCTGTGCTGTAGATGAATTTATATCCTTTCCCCGGGGATATAATTGTCTCCTGCCCATGCTAGCCGTGCAGAAGTAGGTAAACCACGTGTGGTCGGTGGTCCTATACGAGTTCTTACTTTTTATAGCATTACCGTTAATTAATCTTCATCTACACTGTAATCTCTGAGAATTTATCCGTAGGGAACTAACTGATCATACTCGTAAGTAGAGTATCATATGTGAAGTCTACCGATCCGCACTTTGCTAGTATGGAGGACTCTCATGTGGACTCTCACTCTCACTCTCTGAGTGGAGGCCAGAGTCACGGCAAATAAAAGTGGGCCAGTAATGGGTATGGATAATGATGATGATGATCATAATGTCATCAGATTGTCTTTATGTCAGTGCCAGTTTTTTTTTTTTTTAATTATTATGTACTTATTGTCAAGTTATACTTGCCAGAAGAGCGGTCAATCAATATCATCATATCAACCCTTTACCGGAACACTACAGGGCACGGCTGAAGTCCGCCACGCAGGCTCAGTGCGGAATGGTGGATAGAGCATTCAATACTTTTGTAAAAAAATCACATTCCACCTTAGGCATCACCACTTACCATGTAAACGTATGTCAGTGTATGGGTAAGCATTAAAATAAAACGATGTTCTTTACAAAAACAAAAAGAAGAAAACCTACCTACCATCACCTTAATAACGTGGTAAGGCAAAAACATCTAGTTTTCATAAACGGATGCGATTTTATGAGAGGTGTACGTTATCTGCGTGCGGGGTAAGTTTTTAAGATTGGCATCTACGAGTACGATCTACGAAATCAATCGAAAGTTTTCAAGGATTATTTGATTTTTTTTTATATTACCTTACTAATTCGAAATAAAAGTTTTCGGTAACAGTTTTAGATTAAAAAGACTAAGATTTTGTTCAATATTTTTTTTTCTCAGCTGTTTATTGTTCACGAAAATTCAGAATAGTGCCTCCATACAATATGTTTCGCACATAAAGCAGAAAAACAATTACCATGTTTGGACATTTCAATAATTTTACTAATGAAGATTTTTCCAAAATTCAAATTACGGCGGAAAAAACTCTAGAATCAAAAATTACGGGAAAATCGTTATATTTATAATTTTAGGCAGTTTACGATAATTGCCATACGATGTCGATCCTAAAAACTCACCCTTTATATCCTGCGGGAATGGAAACCTGTCAGAGGTAATTCAGGTCCATGGGATAGCAATAACCATGAAATTAAAATAGCCCCCAGTCATACGCCAGCATCCATGCTTTATTACTTTCAGAGAACCTAGACACTTAAAGATTTCTACTGTTTCATTCCGTATAAAATAATTACAAACCGTTTTAAAATTTAATATATTCGGAATATTTTTTATATTCGGTAGCTAAATTCTTGAGGTATAGGATATTAAATATCACGCTACAACCCTAACGAGCAAAGCAAACGACCGGTGGGCGACTGACGCGATGGGTCAGTGTAGGTATATTGTAACTTTACCAAGAATAGCGTGAGAAAGTTAATAAGGAAATAGTACCAGAATTTGTAGGTCGCGGTAGTACGCTTTATATTATCAACGCAAAGGTATCTGTGCATTTTTTTTGTTACCTTTGTGCAACGATCTTGCCGAAACAGCCAACCCAATTTTGACGAAATGTAGGTATATCATAGGTACTTTGCATCCTGGTGATAATTGTTAAAACTCTATAAAACCAACGGTTTTCGAGGGATTATTTACAAAACAAAGCAAACGAGGACAATATCACAGGCAAAAGCTCGATCGTAACAAAATAAGGGCTTGTACCTACTTTGTTATGACCGTTGAGTATGATAATAACCATAGATAATTACATGTAATAAGCTTAGGATTTAGCAGTAATTGCATTAATATGATACCAAGTTCCAACAAGTGCTATTGTGAGGTAGGCACTTTATTAAATGGTACAGCCACAGAAAAGTACCTAAAACGTAAAGAAATAATTATAATGCTACTTACTCGCCAAGCAAGCAAGAAAACTCAGGTTTGGCAAAACTATTAGAAGCCTATTTTTTATTCATTTGCGTGTTTTATACTAGGTATCATTTGCTGATTTTCGTTTTTTTTAAAACTCCAAACAATGCTTATAAAAATAAAAAACACTTAAAAATTTATAAGAAATTGCTTGCGGGGCTTTTGAATGCCCAAGCAACCGGCGGTCAGGGCTCCAGAGTGAAGAACCTCCTCACAATACGCGCCGTTTCAAGGACTACTGCCTTCTGTATCCGACCTTGATCCAACAACCAAGCGAAAGCTTCTTAAGATGTTGGTCGAAGCTTTTCGCAGGAAGACCATTGACTGAAACGACGGTTTTTATTATTATTCCACTCCAAGTTAGCCCTAGACTGCAATCTCATGTCTGCAGATGATGCAGCTTTAAGATGGTAGCGGGCTACACTGGGGGGTACGGCATTTATAATATTAAAATCATACTCCTAATCGATTTCTACGCGATATCGCTTGAGAGCACGTCTATAGTCAATAAGGTGGTAACTAGCCACGTCCAAAGACTCCAACCTAAACCGAAACTTGAAATTAACTTTAGAAATTATTTTACAGCTTGGTTTGGTTTGTAATTAGTTTTTGGCTATCAATCTTAAATTAACTTTAAAAGTTGTTTATATACCTAGTAACTACAATATTCCTTGTCTTTTTAAAATATATCTCTGTGTGTTTACTTATACATACTAAAATGATGGCGTTAAAGTCAGTTTCACAAAAAAATTACATTCATTGTTTTTCCCTCAAAATTTTAAATTACTTTCCTTATAATGCCTATATATCGATATGTACAACATATCTTCCAGCTAGATACCTACCTACCTACTAAAATATTTGAATACATTATGACCCAAGTGGAATAACAAGTCCCTGTTGAGTCTGGCCGCTTGATTATTATTTATGGTTTTAAAGACCCCGTCGTCTTGGTTATTACAAGTCGTAACTACAAGCTTACTACCTACCTTCGTTGCTACCGTCTACGCATATGCTGGTCTATAACGACCACCAGACCAGGGGTCGTCAACCTGCGAGATTGGGGGTCCATGACATCTTAATAGGGTTCAACACTAGTAGTAGATTTAAGACGATTGTGAATTACATTTCGACTTTCAATCTTACAAAATATCAAAAAGTTGATTGTAGGTAGACTAGATACTTAATTTCCAAAATAAAATAAATAAGCAGGGTATATATGCCAACTGTAATGTAATAATGGCATGTTATCTATGAAAAGAGACACAAAATGTTGCGAACTTCTGATTTAAACTGAAGTTTATACAGTTAATGATATATAGTAAATAGCTCTCATTCATAGGCATAGGGCCATTCATGCATATGTCAGGGGTCAAGGTCAAACCAACAATTTCATGAACGTAGTACGTTCAACGTAGTAAATAATCACAAAAGCACCTACGTACCTACCTACAGAGCTAAACACAATACACACAGTTCTTGAAGATACCTATCTGTGTAGATACCTGCTCAAAAGTAAATTTAATGTAAATTATTCCAAAACTTCTATCTAGAGACCTAATAGGTATGTATTTTTAGTCTAAAATGCGCAAACACAACAGTGCGTAAGGAAATACAAACCTTTTGTCACGCCAGTACCTTATATTTCGGACCACTTGTAAATCCACACCACATCACAACACGTAACTCTGTTTCAGATTATGTACCGACACAGTAAACAACGATCCAAAACGAAAGAGAAAGTGTTATACATATGTTTACATGTGTAGTGTTTCGGCGTGAGCCGTCGACTGGCCGTAAGGACGCGGGAAGGTCGCGTGAATCTCCGCGCATGCGTCTTGGATATATTAGCCAACAGTGCCAACAGAACTGCCAACATCCTCACCTTCAAACTTCTTATCAGCATTCCTAATATTGTTTAAAAGTAAAAGACTTGCACTGCCCAAGTGGACAGTAAGGAAATCTACGCACCCGATTTTTTTATTCTGCAAGAAACGAATGTCGTCGGTGTGAAAAAGGAGCCTTTAGAAAAGTATCAGTGTCTACCGCTTAATTCTAGTAACTACATTTCTTTTTAACAAGTTACAACATAGGTACTCAGACCTCCACACATACCAAAGTTCGAAGTTTGCGAAACGCCTTCAAAAATGATAGTAGCAATTTAGTGTATTGACCGGCGGCATTAACGCAAGCAGGGAATAGAGTTTGAAATCCCAACACGCATGTCCTGTGCAGAGCAAGCCAGCCATCTATCATGTTTTATTATCCGTTTAATGGGTCAAGGAATACAATGTTGTCAACACTTTTCTAAAATCAATTAATTGCACATGTACGTATCAAATGGTTTGCTATTCTTACGGTGCAATATTGTCGGACAGCAGATAGTTTATCGGTTAATATAAGGGGGTTGATTCCCAATCGTAGTCTTTGAATCCCATTTCCCGTAAAATTTAAAAGTTGACCTGTGATCAGTTTATTGCGGCTAATAATATTTCTTACTGTTCGCATGGGCTCATAAATTTCTTACTAGATGAGTATTGACCTCTTAAATTTCTTAATATTATAAACTGTTTGCGTTATTCCTTTAACGTTATTTATAAGGCAAGATTATTGTAAGGTAATAAAAAAAAATATCCTAATAATGTAAAAGTAGATAATAACTACTAACGCCATCTATTGACCGTTGATAAAACCATTGATTTTCTATCTACTAAAACGTTGGTACTTGGCAGGAAAAGGACCGGAATAGATAGTACCGACCGGTAAGGTTGGTACAGAGTTAAAGAACCGAACTTGCTTAATTGAATGACGTGACTATTCGAGAAACACTACTAAAGTAGAGTGATTTTTGACGGTTAGTCCTATACACGGTTTCTGTATGTTTTTAATTGCTATCTACTTACTAGAAAATTGGCGGTGTCCACCCTCAAAGCCACGACGAGTCGTCGGGTCCGTTTTTTCGGGTTTTGTCTCTTTACTACTACTATACTATAATAAACACATGTGACATAACTCCTTAACCTACACTCCGATGTTAGAGTATACCAGCTATGTCAAAACATATGACAAAAACCGATTAAGCCCTCTCTCCTATTACAATTTCGAATAAGTATAGGTTTGTACATAAGACGATCGAAATGAGGTATTAAATGATTGCTAGGATTGAATATTAGCAGAATATTAGAAAGGTAGTGGATTTCTCGATTTAACACGAATCCTTCATTAACCTCCGATTCAAGGTAGCCTTAAAAAAGACAACACTTACCTCAAAAGATGTACATACATGCATAGTTATAACCTTTTCCAGGCTATTTAGAAAATACTCCATACAATAACAGTGCAGAATCTGTAACTCGGTAATTTGCTTAATTGTGTGTTTATGTGAACCCATAAGGTTTCATAGTATTATTATTTGAAAATAAATTGTTAGAGACCGAAACTGTATGTGGAACTGGTTTATTATGTAAAATCTTTCTTTGCCCAACCGTACAAGTTGAGGAAATAAAAGAAAAAATTTAAGCATATTAAAGCAGAAAACATAATGGGCCTCACTGCTTCAGAGCAAGGACTTTGTTTGGTAAATATATTTCTTTAATTCTGAATTGACTGAAAAATTAAAATGCTGAACCTGTTTTGATAGAAATTGAACAGGAATGATGCTGTTGACCAATTTTACTTTAAATTGTGTAGTGTGCCTATTCAATTTCCTGTAAAACTTTACAACATCTTATTAAATACCATAGTTTATACCTCTTCTAACATCAATTTTTGCATTTTTATAGAAGAATAATAATAATCACTTTGGTTATTGTTGAAAAATTCTATAATTTTTTTTATATTGGTGCAATCTCTAAAAAAACTAAATTGGCTGGTCTTATAGTAGTGATATCCTTTGTAAACACCTCTTGTAAACTACAGCACTACTTTTAGAGATGTCAATTTAGCTAATTCCAGAGATTAATATAAAAAACTAGCACCGTTATTAGATTTCAGATAGATGTAGTATAGAAAATGTAGAAAAAAATCTTATTTCGCTCTAAATATTATTGGTAAAATGAGTTGGTAATAATGAAATAGGTATTAACTCTAGTTACAAAGACAAAGATAAATATCTTTTATTGTTAAAATATAAAGTTTATAAAATTTACAATGGATTTATTAGTGCAAACTGCTCCATGTTATGCTCGATTATTTCTGTACCAAATGTGTTTATGTAACCATAACAATGTGATGTTCATGTAATGGCCCAATTGTTACCATACAATACACTCTTTGGGAGTTTTCATTGGAGCAACCAATTCCTAAGCAACTACTTCCTGCCCCACCTCAGTGACAGGTACAGGTATTAGGAACCAGTCCACATTTTATGCATCAGAATCCATAATATTTAGATCATAAAATTAACAATTTGCCTTATAATATGTCAAGAAACAACAATTAAGTATTTTATTTTGTTACAGTAGATTAATTAAGGCATACCTGTGTATTGTAATTGTCAATCTTTAATCTAAAACATAAAGGATACTTAATTAAAAAATCCATAATAACAAGCTCTTTTCGTAATTTTATTTATGTAAATTTGCAGATATAATTAATACAAATTATGGTCATGTAAATTGGGATCTATGGTAAATAATATAACTATTAACAGGCATAAGGTCACTGTCTCACTGCCTATCGATAACAGCTGATTCCAACCATATACAATTTTAAATGACTTGTTCAAATATAAAAAGGCAGTCTCGGAAATGTGGCTTTACAAATACTGTCTTACTTCTAAGTTTACATTATGAGATTTTTATTGTGATAGTGATAAAAGACAAACTTAAACTATGTGAACATACATACTACCAGAATGGCTACATGCATGCATGACTTGCATAGGTTCCTCACATTCTAGGTGGTGTTTGGTGCAACTATGTCAACTATTTTATTCTAAATGTTTAATAATGTGACCAACCTATATTGTCTATATGTCATCATACATCACAATTTTTTCTACAGCTATCTGTACAATTTTGGAATTTGGAGATTTATAAATGCCAATCTAATTTGATGCTACTAGTTTGATCAGCAGCTGTATTATATACATGACTACTGTCAAATGTGTGTATCTAAAATTTTATTATGCATCATCATTCCTCTATTTGCACACAATTTAATTCAAAAATCAAGGACTGCTAACAAAACAATCTAGATACAAATTAAACTATTCACAAACAAATCCATAAATAAACTTTGATTAAAACATAAAACATTGAAATACTTAGTAAGTTGACACTACTGATTTAATGAATGATATAACATTCACATCAACAGAGAGCGTTTATTCCTCAGACTCAGTTAGTTCTGGCTTCATTAGCTTCAACCAAGGGTGCTGAAGGCACTCATATGCAGTGGCTCGCCGATTTGGATCAAAATCTAACATAGGTTTCAAAAAATCAGCAAATTCCTCAGCATCATTTTGACTCCACTCATACTTTTCAGTGAGAACGGAAACTAAGCCCCAAGGTTTTAGGCCAGTGATATTTCTCAATTCACCTTTTTTATTGAAAAATATTTTTGAATACTTTCCAGAAGCAGCAATTCTTTTAGGAATGTCTCCAAGTAGCTCAATGATGTGAGCAAGATGGTCTTCATCCCGACTATAGCCATCTCCTGAGTGAGGTTCAAAAAGATAATCTCCAGTGGCCAGCTCAAAAGCCATACATGCAGTACTCCATATATCTGCTGAAGTACCATAGCCTGCACTCAGCAAAACTTCCAATGAGCGGTACTGTCTAGTTTGAATGTCCTCAGTAAAGTGTCGATGAACCCAGCAGGCATTACCCAAGTCAGCAATTTTTACTTCAACTTCACACACATCAAATGCAGGATCAGGTCTCTTATCAAGAATCTTATCCTTGATCTGAGAATTGAATGACGGTGGTGTGTCTGTCATTTCCCCTTCTGACATAGGAGTACCTGTATCATCCCCACAACCATATTGTTTAATTCTTACCTGCACAGCTTCTGCATCAGTGTCAAAAGCTTCATCATCTGCCTTTTCACTATCATTACAACCATTTACGCTTGGCTCATTTTCAGAGTGAGTATTTTCAATAACGCTCTCCTCCTCAGGGGTTAGCGGTGAGTCATCATTGTCTTGTGACATAGGTGCTGAATCACTGTTGACAACCTTTTTTTGTTCCTCTATTTCTTCTATTTGTTCCATTTGTTTTTTAAGAAGCATAGACTGGCGTTTTGCTTTTTTCTTCAATTTTTTCTTTTTGTTTCTACTCATTTTACCAGTAACTACTTGTTCCTGAAACTCCTTAGGTGCTGTGCTGATGAGGGAGTGGGGTAATCTGAGGCCCAAGGAATGTAGCTCAGTAGCTTCAGCTGCCAACTTACGAATATATGCTTCATCCACACACACTAACACATTTTCAGGTTTTATATCTGTATGAATTATTTTACATTTAGTATGAAGGTAATCTAGCCCTTCCAGCACTTGGTGTATAATAGTTTTAACGTTTTCACGGGGAATGCCTCGGTAATTAGACTTTAGTATAAGTTTCAACAGGTGATGCCCTAGGACTTCAAAAACCATGCACACATGAGTTCCATTCACCCCCGTGATTTTAAAATCGTTTAGTAATTGGACAGTTTTGTTTCGCTTAGGATCGGCCGGATCGCTGTCGCGGACCGACTTCAATATCTTAATTTCGTCTAAGGCCGTTTCTGTGAAATGAGGGGCAGACTTAACTACTTTTAATGCGACAAACCGCTTGTCGACGAGATCCCAGCACAGCCACACCGTGGAGAAATGCCCCCAACCCAATTTCCTAGTGACGTGGTAGCGATTCAGGAACAAGTCTCCGATCTTGACAGGATGGTATCCACCCTTGCAGTAGTCGGCGCTGTCCTCTTGCTCCTCGTCGTCGCTGGCATATTGCTCATCCTCGTCCTCTTCGATAGTTTCGTTGGACGAACTGTGAGTCGGTTCAAGACGGTTCTGGTTTTGATTGCGCAGCCCGTTTCCTTGTCCACCAGCGCCGATATCTTCCTCGCGATTTTTCTTCTTTCCGAGTTTATGCCTTTTCTTTTTCGCCTGAATGGCGAGTACTCTTCTGTTTACATCTGATTTAGAACTCATTTAGTAAATTAAAACACGTTCAACAAGCTCCAATAAAAGCAAATTTATCTTTTCATCTCAATCTTTTTGTTTGAGTATGGCGGCCGGTTGCAGACAGAACAAAATGCGCTCGAACATGAACAGTTCTATAGTGTTGCTATAAGAAAATACTTCAATGTTGAAATACACTAGCTTTAACGTAGTTTACACAATATATCAACAAAATATATAAAATAATTATTAATGTAATATTTTAGGTAATTTATTTCATTTAATTTCATTAAGAATGTGCGAAAAAACTTCTGTTCTAATTTTAGTTGCTACCACACTTATCCGACATAGAGACCAACTTAAATTCATTCAACTTTCATTTTCAACATTCAACTTAAGTTCATTAACAACCTACAACAGGGCAAGAATCTCCTCTTACAATAAGAATGCGAAGAGTTTATGGCGCAGTCCGCCATGCTGGCTCGGTTCGGATTAGTAGACTACACAAGTCCTTCAGAACATTATGTAGAACTCAGTTCAGTTTAAAAGCAGTTAAGTTGCTATTTTGATTTGATAGGAACCTTTTGATAATATTATATTTCAGGATAATTTCTTCTGATATAAGTTTCACAATATGTCTCTTACATCTAAAATTAATAATCTAATCTAAAATCTTCACCAATGTATAAAGTACTATAAATTTATAAAGTGGGTAAATAATAAAATTTTTGATAACTATAAATTCATATTTGCCATATATTTTATTAAATTGATTAGGATTTTTACAAATACGCTATACGATTTTTACAATTTTTACAATTATTATTTAGTCAATAGATAGTTTTCAAGAAACAATTAAAATTGAAAAATGTACTAGCAAATCTATAGGTATTAGGTTTAGGGACGGACAACAGAGAGACCACATAAAACACATTTATTATGTAAATTTTATATTTCTATAAATTATATTTATTTAAGCTGATTAATCAAATGATAACAATTACTATTCATTAAATATTTAAGTATCAGTTTTAACTATATTTAACTAAGCATAACGCTTATAAACATATTATGTTCAACAAATTTTATTTCTTTCTTTTTGAAATGTGTGCTTGTATATTTTGCAATTCAGCAATTTTATTTTCCTTTTCAGACATTCGTTTAACAGGTAACAAAATAATTCCACCAGCAGCTATAAATATTCCAGCCATATAAAATGCTACTGAAAATCCATATAAATGTTTAAGCATACTTGTGCCTGGAGAACAGAATAAGGATCCTAATCCTTGAAACACAAGAACAACACCAGTTGCATTTGTCAAATTATTCAACCCATACAAAGAGACTATCACCGTACTTCGTAATGAAGTAGTGCTAGACACGAAAAATCCATATATAAAACAATAGAAATACTGATAATATAAATGAAAAGATAAACCTGATAAAATAGTACTTGTGCCCGCTATTAACATTGATACAATATAAACGTAAATCGGATCCACCTTACAAGCAATTCCTCCTAATATCAGTCTACCTAGTGCGTTTGCGAATGCTATTACACTCACAAAAAATGCACAGTGTTCCGGATCAACTCCTGCTTCACTATTTCTATTCTGTATGAAAATGTAAGGAGTTAAAAATCCTAAATTTATAGAGCATCCCGCGAAACATAAACATATGAATGATTTCTTACGAAATAGTTTTGGGTCCATCATTGAAGCCAGAACTCTTCTTGCCGCTGTAGTGAAAACTCCCCTCTTTTCACGTAAATCACCAGCAGTTGCTGCTCTAGATACAGCTAACTGATATTCTAAACCAGTTTTAGAAGTAGCTGTGGCCATCGTACTTTTTTGATATGCTTCCAGCTTTTCTAATTTTCCTTCATAAAATACATCATCTCTATACATTGGCCGAGATGCTGGCACATGTTGCTCCCAATGACATAAGCGCCCCCAACAGCTTTTCTTCTTAGGTTTTTTTACAGTAACTGAAATTTCAACGGGCAGCGGCTTTGATTTGTCCTGTACACTCGTTTTTGACAAAATAGATTTAACTTGCTTGAGTTGTCTCGGACTAATACCTCCTTGTGGAACATTTGCGGTCAATGTAAGTTTGGATACAGCTGCAGCCGAGGGACCTGGCTGATCAGCTGATGTCACTACAGTATCTTCTATTAGCGCAGCTGCCGTAGGAAAATTTGAATTTGAAATGGCGTTAAATAAGCGTTCTGTAGCAGTAGGCTCTAAAGTTTTGTTATCAGTTTTAGTGCGTGACGTTGCAAGCCGTAGACCAGCTGTAGATAAATTTGGCAAGTAAGTAACGGTGCGTGTTTGATCTTCTGTAGTTTTAACAACGTTAAAGGACAAAACTGGTCGAAAAGTCATACCAATAAAGTAAATTAACCCGATGAGTCCCGAGTGTAATAATATCGTTGTTCGCCAACCAGCTAATCCAACCAAATATGAATTTAATGGATAGAATGCCATGACGCCAACACTTGAACCGCATGAGGCTATAGCTAAAGCGATAGATCGAAGCTTGTCGAAATAAAATCCTACGATTAACCCTGATGACATATTAATTAAACAGTACCCAAAACCAGCTAACGCTCCATAAAATATGCATAAAGTCATGAAGTTCTGTGCAAAATATGATATAAACAATGAAAAAGAACTAAGAACAGATCCTGACATTATGCACGCTCTAAATCCAAAGCGGTTTATAAATGCTGAGGCCAAAGGTCCAGCTATGTAATAAATTGCAATAGTTATTGAATTCACCAAGGTTGTCAATGAACCGGATACATTCAGGTCACTTGAAATGTCGTTCATCAAGCTTCCAAACGTAAAAGATATTCCGTCTAGTATTAAAATACTAATAAATGAAGCTGCAACCACTACCCAACCCCAGCAGCTTTCTTGAGGTACCACTATTTGAGCAGCAATTTCAGTTTCCTCTCCACCCTCGAGCTTATCAGGCCTAGAAACAATTCTGCTAGGTGCTACTAAGGCATTTTTCGCTGTCTCAGTTTTTACTAGAATTGGATTGGGTGGCATTTTATTGCAAATGCACCATACACTTATCTATTATTTTCAGATAATGCAACATTTTAAATAGATAACTAAAATTTTATTTCTCGTGATATAAATAAAAATCTCTCTATCGCAACAATAAACGTTAGCCTGGATTCTTAGTTAATATGGAGATTTGACGACCGATGACAATCAAGCAACAAACGGAACCTAATCTAGGTAGGTAGTCAATAACTTTTCTGTAAATTGCTTGCCGGTGGTGGTGACACGGTGAAATGTCATTTCTATACAATATTTGCGATGAGTATACAACTTGCTGCCGAATTATGTGCTTTTGTATAGTTGGGACCAGGGCAAACAAGCCAACCTTTACTCAACTTATTTAAATAACTCATGAGGGAGGTAAATTTGTAAATTTAATTAAAAAAATATATATTTAATACTGTCTGTACGCGATTAGACTTGACAACCTATTTGTATATCAGTGCGTTTATTATCAATCAATTATTTTTTATCACTTAAAAATAACAGATGAGGGCACAAATTTCTTATACGAGATCTTCGACTACTATGTGCTGTTAATGGTTTTCAAATGGCATTTTCGTAAGTAAAGACTACATAATTACTGTGTTAATCAAAGATCAATCCGTTTTCCGTGCTCTTCCTCCTAATCACCATCTGGTTTTAATTAATAAACATAAAGAAAGAAAACGATAAAAGCCAAACTAAATAATGCCATGCCAATAAAAGTCTCTCTCTGATGGGATGATCTCTAAAAGACAAGAACCCAGAGCCGTAAAACCAGTTTAGTGTGAACTATGGAGGGTAGAGGTACCCTCCATAGTGTGAACTCGTTATGAGAGCAATTTGACATATTACACTTGACATTGACATAAAGTAACGACTTTTGGAGCAATTTTAATTTAGACTATAGTCGTAAAAATGTAATAGGCCCGTTTTGACATTTATGCAAGACCATAGAATGTAACTTGGAACGAAACTGAAAGAAACAATAAAATAAAAATCAATTACATACAGTGTTTTAAAAAATACGTAAATTTTTTTGGGACGTTAAATAATATGAAAGAATATATCGCGAGTATTCTTTTTGCGCTTACTTTATAGTAGCATGCAATTTATAATTCTTGCGAAACGTTCCGAAAACAGTTACGTTCTCAGTCTTTTTTTTTTATACTAGAGCTGTAACCATTTTTTTACTGAATATCGAAATTAAATACTGCAAATAATGAACTTAGTTCTCAAAATGGGTTCTTAATAATGAGTCTGAGTTGATGTATCTGACCAAGCGGCACATTACTGAAACGTCCCCGCGCGCACTGCGCAGTTTTTCGTTCCTCATCTTGTAAAGTTGACTGTGCGCTCGTTTATGTTTGAGATATATTGTTTACTATTACGTTAACTATGGCTATTCTATTTTGGACATTAATTTAAACATAGTGATTTGACTCGATTTTTGTGTTTGTTGTTATATAGTACTAACTCCGTTTCAAAATGTTGAAAAGTGGATGTATAATCAACAGCCAGTCACGCGTATTGGTTGTAAAGTTAAAGGAATACTTTGAACGAACGAACACTTTACAATACATAATAATATCAATCAAGTACTGATACAAACTTGAATTAATTTATCGTGAGTATCGAGTCCCGAGTCTTATGGTTCCATAACTAGTTACGTCGCGATGACAAATGTCAAAACGGGCCTATTACATTTTTACGACTATAAGCATTTTGGAGGGAATTCTGACGGGTTTCGGTGAGGTGTAAACTGAATTATTATTTATTGGAAAGATTTTATATAAATTTCGTTCAAAATTGTACAAAACAATGTCTCAAACAACGCTCACAGCGTTTTTCAATAGCAGAAAGAGGCCAGCAACGGATGAGATCGTACATTCGAAGAACAAAATCGCGCACATTGAACGCACGGATTCCTCGTTAAAATCGGCTAGAAGAATTCAATTGCCTAAACATTGTGATATATTCACACATAATGTTAATCAAACTGCTTCAGTTACGAGTGAACAATTGGAGACAACAAAGACATCAAGTGTCCAATCGTCGAGAAATGACGATACATCGATACCAATAAAAAATGTGGAAGCGTTTGCTAAAAAAGCTAATGCATCGAATATAGTTAAAAATGTCGAGCCCTCGAAACCTGTATCCGTAAATGCGGCGAGAAAAGAACTTAGTTTAGGTGACATAAGAAAGAAATTAGCAGCAAGTAGTAGGTTAGCTGAAATTAAAGCCGCAGCTGATCGGCTCAGTAAAGGAATACAGCAACAGCTTAAAGAAACCAGAGTTAAAAAGAACCTTCATGAAGCCACAAAAAAGAATCTTCAGGAATTTAAGTCCATTGATGTGGATGTACCTCAAAGGTAAGTTAATTAACAGCTTCAGCGTTCTTCACTTTTTCCTTCAGGCTGAAGATAAAATAGATACTTAAAGTTAAATGGGTAATGTTTTAAAGTTACCACCAACATAAGGGTCATGAGTACATCTAATTCCCTACAGGGTATAGGGCGTATGACACATGTTTGGTATTTGGCCTAACAACCTTTCATCTCTAATTATATTCACCATGTTCAAGTATTTCCTGACTATATTCATTAGCAAAAACATTTTTTGTTAAGATGTTCATCAGTAAAAAATAAATGTTTAAAAGCTAATCCTTATAAACACTTGTGGACATCCAAAACCAAAGTAACCTGTTAAAAAGTTTAAAATGTTTTTTTTTTTCAGTCCAAGCAAGCAGTTATCTGTTCGCAATGAATTGCTGTCACCAAAGAAAGAGACTAATAGTGGAGTTGCTTTACAGAGACCTTTTATATCTCCCAGGAAGGTTGTCGTCAGCCCCATTAAAAGCCCTAGCAAGGTATGAATGAATATACTTTTATTGCACGCTACAAAAAGTTCATAATAAAAGAAAAGTATAAACAAAACAATGTAAACGATTTGGCAAGGTACAGTTATTTTGTAAACGTTAAAAGAAGCTGTTGGGTTCTTGAATTTGAACTGAACAAATTGAGATCCCTCTAATAAGCCCATTTAAATGTCTCTACTTCTTAACTATTATCATTTTTTACATGCAAAGTTAGTTTTGCAATGGTTTCATAATATAATCATGGTACTTGTTTGGTTAGAATTATCACCAAATTGTTATAATTATGACAAAATTGATATGTTACACACGTACGCCTAAGAGGTAAAAAAGGTGCCTTGAAGAAAATTATAAATTCATCAATTTTAAATCTCAAAATGTATAACCAAACATTAGGTCAATGATTGGTCACTTTTTTTAAAAAAAAAGATTGTCACTAAATGCATACATTTAGTGTAAATGCATACACAAAAAACAAAACTTAATTGTTTTTTGTTTCTGTTACCGTTTTCCTGAAAACTGCTGAACCAATTTTATTATGGTATACTAATGTGAGTTAAAAAATCTACCTCTATTTTATTATATCTGCTTAATTCAATGCAGTTATACATAATTGAGGTCAATTTAGCTGCCATGTTTTTATTTATATAATATTGCCTGTTTGAGTAAAATATGCAAAAAATTCTCCTCACCCTGACCTAAATGTAACTAAAATGCTATTATGGTTTGAAATGTACTTAAAAGTAATAAATCTTGTGATCCTAAATTAAAATCAAGCTTAGATCTTTAAAAAATAATTTCTATAAACAAATCTATGTAAATGTAGGCCATTGATTGTTATATCACAAGTGCATCAGCAATGCCCTACTTAACTTGTAAATGCAAGATTAGCAAAATTTAATAAGTAAATATTGTAACATATTTTGTCTCTTACAGGTTCCAGCCTACTTAAGACATTCTTCTTTGGCATCATCATCGTCCAGTCTCCCATTACCACACCACTATAGATTCCTAGCAGAGCTGTTCCGCGGTATGGAGACAGTGGTTGCACTACTTTACAATAGAAATGAGAAAATATCCTTCAATAAACTAAAACCATCTGTGCAGGAAATGCTCAAAAGAAATTTCACAGACAAACATTTGGCTCAAATTAAACATTTAGTTCCAGATTTTTACAACTTTGAAGTGCAGAAAAATAAGAACTTCAGCAATACCTCGCACAAGGAGTCCTTTGAGCTGATGATATCTCCCAATTTTCCTAATGATATTAAAATCATGAACCCTAGTGTGCTGCTAGAGAGACGTAGATATTTCTATGACACACTTTTGCAACTTGTCAAAAAGCACCATGCTCAATTTTGCTCAACACTTGATCCTCCCATTGAAATTCCTGATAGTAAATTAGTACGCTGGCATCCAGAGTTTGAGCTAGAGAAAATACCTGATATTGAAAGTGCAAAGCTTCCTGAACTCCCGCATTCTGAGAAGTATTCTTCTGCCCAGGATGTTCTTGCTAAAGCAAGAGAATTATTCAAATGCAACACTAAAATGGAAAGGGCATTAGAGAAACTAGCTCAAGCTAAAGCCAGAGGCTTGACAGAACAAGAAAAGATTGCAACCGGTATCAAAGAACCTCCAAAATCGGCCAGTGTAACCACACAAACATGCCAACCTTCCACAAGTAACATCCAGATTTTGAATCCCGCTCTACGCAATTTGCCAGCTGCATTGTTAGAAAAAGTTAAAGCCAAACAAGCAGCAAAGGCTCTTGAAGCCATGACAAGGTCCTCGGACCATGAACAAAAGTATTTGACATACACTCGACTGCCAGATCTAGCAAGAACATTGAGAAACATATTTGTGACAGAAAGAAAGAATGTTTTGGCCCTAAATGTTGTGCTATCAAAATTGGACAGTAGTTTCAAATCAAATGTGTCTGCTAGCGATTTAAATAAAGACATCAAGCTGCTTGCGGAAGAAGCTCCAGATTGGATAAAACTACATGAAGTAAGAAATACTACTTATTTAAAATTGGATAAGAATGCTGACTTAAAAAAAATTACTTCTAAATTAGAAGCAACTGCTAATAAATATAGTATTTAAGTATATCAAGACTGAATAAGCATATCACCCTGGATCAACTATCTTGATGATAAATCATAAAGCAATGAAAGCCGACCTAACGCCTTATGGCCTATTACCATCCACTCCTCTGGTTTCTTTGACCTAAATTAACAAACACAAACTGTGATGGGTGACCGTTGATGTAAAAATGCTTGTCAATCTCGGCTTATTACGACTCTGCTTGGGCCTCCGCAAGATGTGCTATAGAGAGTTGATCTGGGTGTAGAATATTAGAATTCTAAGATTAACTTATCAAATTATTTGAATACTTTAATTATTATCATGCGAAATTTTCATTGTTATCATAGTTAATTTATGGACTCTATACTTAGTATAAAATAACTCTTCTCTTTATTTTTCTTATAATTTATAAATTCTAATGGATCATGACATGAAATTCTTAATCATTTCTTGTTTTTGACATTATTATAAGATTTCATCTTGACATTATGTTCAGATATTGCTGTTAGCATAAGTTGCAACAGCATAGCATTTATAATTTTCTTGTATTTATATGATTTTAATGAATGAGAGCTATAAAACTTGCTTGTGAATGAGTATTTATTTTCTGTAACATCACATGTTTAAAATATAAAATGGATTTGCAAACTCACTCATTCTCATGTAATTAGTAACTTGTACTATCTTGCTTAGCTAGCTTTACACATACGAATTATCATTCAATATAAAGGTTACAGACACTCAATATGAATCCAAGATTCATCACTGACCCCATCTCAAGAAAACTTTTAATTATGGTCTGTAGACACATTTACTAACATCAAGATGAAATAGTTGACAAGCTGATATTAAATTTTTTTTGCAGTATCAATTATAATATATCAGTGAACAGAGTGTTGTTTTGACATAATACAATGTATGCCATTGATGTCATGGCATTTTTAACGTAAATTATTTTACTATGAGTATATTAATTTTAGTTACTTTTCTTGCTAGTATTTCCTATTGTTTTCCTAGTTTAATTTTGACGGGTTTCATCTAATTTTTAATTATTTGCAACTCTTTTTACTTAACTTTGAAACTAGTGTTTGAATAAAATATACCTAAATATATCTTTCGTATTCATTTAAATGTATCCAATCTATTAATTTAAATCACCCAATTATTGACCCTTGGGTTCCAATAGACATTTAATACAATATATCTAATACTTAAAATAGAACATGGTTAAAATGACAGCATTAATAATTCATTAAAAATGTGTATAATAATAGTTACGTATAAACTCAAGGATGAATACTGGACTGGGAACAAAATAATATACAAGAAATAGAAAAATAAAAATAATTTTAATTAAATATCATTAAATGTTACCTTCATGGTTGATTTAAACTTTTATAAAAATACAATTATTAGTCTAGAACGTCGTAGTTAGGATTTGGACCACTTTTAAATGATTCGTGGAATGCTAACATGACTTTATCTGGTACCAAGTATGGGAACACTGCAGGGTCTTTCTTCATCTTGTCCAGATACGCCGTCTGAAATAATAGTTTTGAATAAATTTCACCGCAATGCAGTTAGCTCGAAATTGTTTGTAAGAAAACTATAATTGGACAGATCTTTTAATTTTTAATTCCGTGGTATGAAATTTTTTATTTATTAATATTTTTCGTTGCTAATTTGAATTTCTATAATAAGAGTTAATAAATTTAATTATAGAATATTAGATCCAATGCTACGATATAAAATCGCTTGATAGTACCTTCAATCGTTAAGCAATAAGGGCGTAGCCTGACGTGTTTTGTATCACAACTTCCAGCAAGGCTAGCATGGATAGGAGACAGTTATCTCCGTATACAAATTTATCTTCTCCCACAGCTTTATCAATTCTTAGATCATTGGCGCATAAGTGGGAAATAGGCGCCAAGTAATAATCGGGGGTAAACTCCTATTCCACGCACTGGGGCGTGATATAATTAACGTGTCCGTTAATTATATCCTCTGTCAGGATATACATTTTTTGTCTCCTGCCTATGCTAGCCCTGCGGTAGTCGCTACGCTAAAGGTACAATCTGCTGTGTTATTCCACTTTTTTAGAAGAGTTAGAGGAAGTTCATTTTTTCTTATATTCGATGGCTTTTGGAAGAAATCTCTTTAAAGATAAGTTGTCTTCGCGGGCCTGTCCTTTTGCATGTTCATTTTAAATCTTAATATATATAAATCTCCTGTCACGATGTTTGTCCGCGATGGACGCCTAAACTACTTAACCGATTTCAAATTAAATTGGCACACCGTGAGCAGTCTGGTCCAACTTAAGAGATAGGATAGCTTAGGTCTTTAATTATAGTCGCAATTTTTTTTTCATTGTAAATTCTATGATTAATTGACAGTCAAAACTCACATGTTATATTTATATATATACTACTATACTCATTTAAGGCTTAGCGATACTGAAAACTTTAAAAACAAAATCAAACGCAGACGAAGTCGCGGGCAACAGCTAGTTACTTTATAAATAAATAAGAAGAAGCGTCAAGACATCGAGTCGCTGCTTAAACCAATTATTCTTACCAGTATTTTAAACTTCTCTGAATCAATTTTCAAATTGGGATTATCTTCCTTGAAAACTAGTAGTCGCTCAAACCACGGCCAAATCATGTAATCGACGTAACCAGGCTCGTCGCCACCTAAGTACGGTGTCCCACGATCTATCAACTGATCTTGAATATACTTCAAAGTTTTGGAGAACGCAGAAATATTGTCCTCTGTTATTGTATCTGGGGCCTTTACTGATTTCAAAAATAATGTTACAATCTGTAAGAAAACATGCATTGTTAGAGAAGGCGTTTGTTTGTTTGTCCTGCTTTCACGCAGCAACTGAATGGCGGAAATTTTGCATTTAGAATCTAGTATGCAAAAAATCGTAAAGCTAGAGAGTATAAAGATTGAAGAAATTATAACCATACAGATTCTCCTGCTTTTCGTGGAGTATAGCAAATTAAGCTTAATTTTCATAATATATCATAGAATTTCGCAAAGCAACGCAGGCTTCTATCCAATATCCGATTTGGATGAAAGTCATACTTTTATCCCATTAAACCTATGAATACTATGTATTTAATTGAGTGATAAAAAATGCCTGCAGGTTCATGTATCGTAGGATTATTTGCAATCGTCATTATCATTACAACCCAACACCGTCACTCTACAGGGCACGGGTGTCCTCTAAGATTGAGAAGGGTGTAGGCCGTGTCTGTTGACTAAACACGCATTCGAGAACATGGGAACATAAAGGGCAACTCTCAGGCGTGTAGGTTTTCTCAGGATGTTTTTCCTTACCTTAAAAAGCAAGTGATATTCAAGTCATCATCATCATAATTATCAACCCATTGCCGTCCCAGGTTACAGTTCTCCTCCCACAATGACAAGGGGGTTAAGGCCATAGCCAACCACGCTGCCCCAGTGCGGATCGGTGGACTCTACACACCTTTGAGAACTTTCAGGTAAGAACTCACATACCTTAGGAAAATAAGAGGTACGTGCTGGGAATTGAACTCCGAAAGTTAAGTCGAAGTCCTACCCACTGGGCTATCACCGCTTAATTTCTGCGGTGATATTCTATTGTTTCAATTAAAATCGCACATAACTCCGAAATCGTACTCGGTTCTTCCGAAAGGAAAACCGAAGCCCTAACCCCTCAGCTATCACCGATAAACCACAACGCTATTACCTGTATTATTTGCAATAATTTTGAAAAATAAATATTTACATAATTATCAGTAATCGAAACAAATCGATCTTTATATAATCGAAACAAATCGATCCTTATATAATCGAATACTGACCGGTGCCGAGGCTTCAACAATAATTTTGTCAAAGGCTTTCCTTAACGGGTCTTTCGGCAGTAATTGTCTTTGAGGGTAGACTTCGTCTAGGTACTCCACAGTTATAAGACTCTCGTAGATACACACACCCTCTTTTATTTCTAAAGATGGCACTTTTCCTGTTAATCAAAAATAATATTTTAAAATTACCAACAAGATAAGTTATTTAACTTTGCTTTTTATATTACTTTGTAATATAAAATTGTTATAATTGATTATTCTTGTTAAATATTAGTGCTTTATCTTATTTATAATTATTTGCTGCCTCGTTGGTCACAGCGTGCTTCGGAGAGCACGTCTAGCTTTCGGTCCTGCGCTTGGTTTCTTTTCGATCGAGTTAGATCTCCCGTCCCATAGGACTATGAGAGTAAAGGAACAGAGAGTGCACCTATGTTCGCACACTTGTGGAGATTTAATTTAATCAAAAATTCATATCTATGCCTAGGTACTCACCGAAAGCACTCTTGCTGGTCAACCATTCTGGTTTATCTGCTAAATTGATATTAACGACTTCATAATCAATGTTTTTTGCGTTTAGAGCCAGAATAGTGCGTTGCGCAAAGGGGCAAAGTCGCATATTATATACTCGCAGTTTTCCATTATATGGGGGTAGAGGATCACCTAAAAAAGGCCATCGAGGATTAAATCATTTAATTTAAAGGTGTTTGAATAATATTTAGGCAGGTAGAATATATTTTGGATATCTGATCCTTTATACGATATGGGTCTATGTTCCCACGCAATAAATTTGAGTTTATTGCGTGACCCCTATTTTGGAAACAAAAAGTCGTAATAATAATATTCAAATTTGGTATTAAGACTAGAGCGCCTCGTAAACAAGTAATAAGACTTCTGAGGTGAACCTATACTTACATAGACGAATAACATAAGTGGGTAGTATGAAAATTAAGCTTAATTTGCTATAGGTACTCTAGTCAATTTTGACTTTGTTAAATTATTCATTGTAAAGTCAATATCTCCTGAGGATGCTCCGGTTCCGGAGCGAAACGTGCATGAGAGGATACAGGATTACACGGATTGAAGTAATTATAAATTACACTATACAGATTCTGCTGCTGTTCGCGGAGTATAGCAATTTTCATATTTTAAGATTTTCCGCAAAGTAACGCCTGCTTCTATCCAATATAAGTGGGTAGGTTAGTACTTCATAAACTATTATCTTATGAGTACATATTTACTTTTTCTCTTATCATCCACATACTTATTATTGCAAAATGCAAAACTGTTTCTATCAGTATACTATTGTAATCTTTGTTTCTATTTCTATATACATTTTATGTGGTGTTTTTGTAAAAATCGATAGGTTATATAGGATATTCGATACAAACTAGTATCGGCCCATTACACAATCGATAGTGGAAATCACTGTTTGACCACAGAAAAACAAGAATTAAAATTATGCTGCACTTATTTTTAAGCTGTAAAAGGTCCTACATCATTAGTCTGTGGTACCTACTATAAAATAGGGCTCTTTTGAAAGTACTTAAAAGACTTCAATCCGTAAAATAACATTTAAAAAAAAATAGGGCTTAGCTGAGGGCCCACTTAAATTTAGGCTAACCCAAAAAATTGTAAACAAAACAAAAAATGTAGTTACTTTTGATTTCCCAATCCACCTATTCTTTTGAGATCTTGATCCATGATAACTAAGTATCTTGGTAATAATATTTAGTATTTATTTAACATCAACAACTTTCATTGCCTTAAAATTTTGTGATTTAGATTGACGACAAGATAGGCTTAGACAAAAATTCACATAAGAACGAAATATATTTTAAAACAAAGAAACTAAAATTATTGTACCTACCTCGCTTCAGATGCTTGGTATTGAAATTGATTTTCCCAGCGACAGCTTTAGCCATGGTACGATACGGCAGCACTAATTCCAACAACTGACCTAATGGGGCGAGCACTTTATACGAGCCCACAAGTATATGCATTGCGAAACTTAATGTAGACGTTATCATGTTTACCTATTTGTTTTTTTATATTATCATTTTATTCTCGCTACACAGGGTGACTCAGCAAAATGAAACGTATCTAGAAGGTATGGCGACCTTGATTTTGTTTTATACCCATCTACGTATATATCGTGACGCGCCGTACTACGTTCAACTTTGTATTATTGTCGAAATCGAAATAAAAACTCTATTTATTTCTTATTTTAAAGCCTAGGTCGAACCATGGGCGTATTAACCTAAGGGCAAAAGGGCTAAGGCCCGGGCTCCAAGTTCGAAGTTTGTGTAGAAAAATATTTCTAAGTAATAGAGCTACATCATGATTCTGTTTTTTGTTATTGACGCTTTTGCATCAATAACATTAGTGGGAAGAAAAAGTGTTTCAGTTTCCTATATAGAGGTATGCCTTTTTAGGTTCTTCATCCATTATCAACATTGAAATCAATAATCAGTTGGATATTATTTTACAATTATTTTTTTGCCTTTCTCCAATCATGGAGATATGGGGCGGCCAATGTTACGAGCCCTGGGTGCCACTGGGTCAAAGGGAAGACGATTTCATTTTCTTTCACATTTATGTAACTGCCTCGTTAGTCGTTGGTCGAGTGGTTTGTCAATTGTCTATTATTTGTACGAATCACGAAGTTTAAACTATATTTATCTTAGTAAATTTTATTGCAATGAAATGAAGTTTTGAAATTGCTATTTAACTGAAAATAATATTATGAATTTAGGGAATTTTATCAGTAAAAGAACATTTATTTTACTTTTTTATTTTTGTAACTACCTCGTTGATATAGTGGTTAGCGTGTTGTTTAACGGATAACGAGGTCCTGGCATCGTTCCCGGGTCAGTTAGCACCAGCTTAGAGTAAAGAAATCGGTGGAATCTACCCAGAAAGCACGGTCAGCCGTTAGCTTTGATTATTATAACTAAACTTATAATAAACCCGCATTAAAGCAGCGTGCTAGGGTTTTACGCCGAAAACTGTTCCTGAAACCATTCTAGGAGGAGGAGGCCTGTGCCCACTGATCAGCAATACTCAACTTCGTTAATGTTGATAGGAATTACATATTAAGTACTTCAGTAATAATATTGTAATGAAAGATTTAGAATCGAGAAGTAGCTAGTCTTATCTATTTTTTTTTATTCCGCTGCAAGTTAGCCGTGTTTAGTTTAGTAAAAGGTTTAGTGCACGGGTCTTGCTAGCACATAGCCGTTTATTATATCCATATATTATCTGGTACCAGAAATTAGATAATATGCATACAAGGACTCTATAATATTAAAACCAAGTGGGGTTACTAATCTTTTTATTAGTGAACGATGTTACTAATTGACTTATTTGCTGGTCTCGGTTGTTTTTATTTCAGAGCTATCACGCGCATACTGACAATCTCCATTTAAAGAATAGTCATTATGACTCAATTCATTATTGACCCCGTTTTTAACTTCAATCATAATATCGTCGATTTGCAGGTCAAGGTACCTACTGAAATGGCGACCCCGCTCTGGTAAGCGCACCGTAGTAGCCCCCAACTAGGTGGATAGATGGATATCAAGTGGCAGAGCGCAAACACCGTTTAATTTAGAATTGCCTACAGAATACATACGTCCAGCAATGAAGTCTATCGGTTGATATAATGATGATAAATGATTACTAAATAAATAAACTATGACAATACACACATCACCATCTAGCCCCAAACCAAAGTAAGCGTAGCTTGTGATATGGGTACTAAGATGATGGATAAACATTGGATGAATAATAAGCATAAATACTTATAATATTCAGATAAACACCCAGACACTGAAAAACATTTAAATTCATCACACAAACATTTTCCAGTTGTGGGAATCGGCGCCAATCGGCCGTCGAAATGATTTAATATAGCGGTTTGCGCAGGCATATACGTATCTGGGCAAATACCCCATATCGACAGAGCCACGCGAGGCACTCTTTGCTAGCCGTGGTTAAGGCTAAGGCAGGCAGCAGCGGGTTTTCGGAGGCGATGTGAGAGAGGGCGACGGGGAATTTCAACAGATACGGCCTACGAGGATTGGGAACAGGCGCTCACACACACCGCATGCCTTCTTGGTGAAGACCTCCTCTTGCTTTTAAATGGCCCAGAGGTTCTGCCATGGCGGTTGCCGCTTTGTCGCGGATGTGTGCGAAAGCGTTCCCATGGTCCAGCCACCTGGAACAACGTGTTTTGGTGGGTACGAGTCATATAGCCATAACCACCGTGTCTCCCCGTGGTGGCGCGGCTTTATAATGGTGAAAAAGTTGTTAATATCGGTTCAGTACCTAGTTATACAATTTTTCGACTACTAACAAAAAAACTTTTCCCTACTAGTGTAGATTGTAGATATTATGCTGTCAGTTGAAAAACGTGATAGTCTAAAATAACATCTCATCAACGGTCATTTTCGGGTATAACTCCGCTATATATTTTGTACGAAAGGGGGTTTCTTTCGAAATGGTCCCATTTAAATTTAATACTTAGACCAACCGCGAAAACTCACAGCGCTTACCACTTTTCCAGGGAGGTCATCAAAAATGCCCATGCCCAGCGGTGGGACATTATCACATATCTTTATCTATCCATCTTCTATCTATACATTATTATTATATATTTATAATTATGAATGTTAAATAATTTACTTTTGTACTTTTTTTTTTGCTTTTTGGGCTTCACCACGATGAATAAAATTATTATTTTACATATAATATAATTGTAGACAGTACCCAAGTACCCGTGTCAAGAGATTAATTTTTTTGTCGATTGTACTACTTAACTTTGCTATTCCTTAACCGATTTTAATAATTTTTCTTTAAGGTTTTATTTTTAGTTTGATTACGCCCACATTTTGTAAATATCTGGTCAATCAGGAGTAAACCCCTCACCTTAGACGTAATAAGTGCGTGTTAACATGCCAGGTGAAGCTAAGCACCTGATATAAAAGTTGTTTATCCCATCCATTTACTGTCTTAACACAACTTTGCTTGCCTACCGCGCTTGACTGACATTTGATGCTTCTACTACCATTATCAATATTTTACCTATGCATTTAAAACTCTGATAAGTATTTCAACGCGGGCGGTCGCCGCGCCGCCGTGGCGGTAAGTTATAGCCACTTATTATCTCCTTGTTATCTGCGTGTATTATTGACTTGCCGCTTGCGATAAATAAATAAGATTTTAATCGCTATAATTTGAAAGATATAATATAGTGAAATGTTGAATGAAAGAAGAATTTTATATTGAAGAATATATAGCTCAAAGACCTCGCCGTGATGATATCGCCGTGTGGAGATTACCTCTATTGGGTAATAATAAATTTTAGGGCATGGCGGACCTATTGGCGAAATATACTCAATCGTGAGGTGCAGCCCAACGTCATATAAAAAAATAGACATTTAAGAAATTGTACTTTTATTGTACAATTTATGAACATACAAAAAATTACACAAACAATTAAGGAATGGTAATTTACATTTTCAGCCAGATTTTTTACACAAATCCTAACATATAGCTTGAATTTTACAATATAAAGGCTTTATAAACATAAAATAATTTCTTATCTACATTGCTATTAGCTGTATACTATTAGAATGAAAGCATTTTCCACATTTTTTCCGAAAAAAGGTATTGATTGAACTTTAAATGACAAGATATCCAGACATTTCAGGGTCTTACAATTTTACAACTGAAAAAGTGAGTCTTACAGGAGCCCAGTTTCTTAGGAGCAGTTCCTGAACCCTGAAATGTTTAAATCTTACAGTGATTTTTCTAGTGCATTTGACAAGAGCACAGACTATAAAGAAAAAGTGTCATAAAGGATGTAATTTTCTTGGGACATGTTTTGTTAAACTGCAGTAAGTATACTATCCAAATACGTATTTTGTGGTTACATATATAAATCTTCTGGAAGTGTAATGTTGTTATTTATTCCTTCTTCTTTCTGGGACGCATGCAGCATACTGCACTAGTATCCAGCATATTATAATTGGCATCTCCCTTCACACGAGATTCAGTGAACTTGGCATGAGTTTCTGGTGCTAAGGCATATGCTTTAACAGCGGGCACATTTTTCATTGCCTCCATATAAGTTACCTGTAAGTTAAGCCATTTATTGGTTAAGTAATAATAATTGTTATTGATCTCAGCTTTTTGATGCCAAGTTAATGAATTGAAGTGAAGAATTTGTCTTGATTGTAGACATTGTGTTGATGTACATAGTAAAGTGGTCACTAAGATGAAAATCTATAAATTGCAAGGATAAGCAGTGGAATTAGCTTGTTTTAGTTTAATTAAGCAATGTCTTGCATACAAGACACTTTTAGGCCAATTTTAAATTCATCAATTCTTTATTCAAAATTGAGGGTATTATTAAACATCGATTGTAATTGATACTCAAAAATCACTTTATATTTTTAGAGATTTGCAACAAGTTCATATACAGATAGTAAAGATATTGTATCAGATAAAACTTGCCGGTGTATTATATTAATAATAATAGTTATCAAATAAAAATAAAAATCAATAACTTACCAGGAGCTCGTACTTTGATTTGTCAATTGCAAACTCCGCTTTGCCAAGCAGCGGCAGGGCTTCAAAGCGCTCCAAGAAAGGCCACAGTGTGTAATCAATAAGGCCGGGTTCATCGCCATGTAGGAACTTGGTACCACGAGTTTCAAGTTCTTTTTGCAGTAATTCTAAGCCCTTCTGGTAGTTTTCTAGTGTACTTGGTTCAACAGCTTGAGGGTTAAATGCAGCAGTGTAGTACGCAGATTGAGCCTAAAAGTCAAGATTTTATATTAACTGTCAATTACAAAAAATCCAAGATTAAATTCAGTGCAATGTTTTTTCCAACTTTCCTAGTTGAAAAAGTGACATTATGTCTGTACCTATCAATTCAATTATACTTAATTCAATATCAGTGCAACACAAATTAATGCCACTTTTATACCTATTGAAACTAAAAATTCTCAACATGTACCTAATTGCAGAAAATTTGTTTATTAATCCTACACCAAAGTACACTACAGATATGAATGGTTAATTGTTGACAATAATCCTTTTTTGTTAAAACTTCAATTCTTAACATATAAAAAAGCTACAAGCTCAGAGAAAATATAAATTCACAGATTTTATTGATTTTAATCATAAAGATTACATTAATAATTCAATTTTTCTTAATAAAATTTTTAACATTATGGATCTAAGTGATAAGGGTATAAGATGTGCCATAAAACATCATGAACATCATGAGTCTACACCAAGTGCTGTGAGGAGGGGCAAGCAAGAAGTGTGGCTCTTCTTGCTTGCCCCACCTCACTTAGAAACTTTAAATTTGGGAAAGAATTATATTTATAATATTTTAATGCAAAATAAATATCTGAATTGTAGACATACACTTGCAAACTGCTCCACAAGTAATTTATCCTGGGCCCTTCTTAGAGGGTCAGAGGCCTGAAGAGGCACCTCAGGATACTTCTCATCAAGATAGACATTGATGATATTGCTGTCAAATATACCCTTTCCTTGTTCATACTCCAATGCTGGGACGGTACCTAGAAAAAGATTAATGGATTGAAAATAGAAGTCTGTGTAGATCATGATGATCTACACTCAAACAATTAAAATAATGATTGAGATTTTTTTCTAGAATATTGAGTTGTTAAGTTATAATATAAAATTAATATTCTCATATTTAATTTTTTTTAGCCTGCCTATGCCTATAAAAGTCTATTGAAAATTACATCTTTTATTTGGACATACCAAGAAATAGGCTTATTTTATTTTCAGCCTGAATTGATTTTAATAGTAACACAAACTAGAAGAAATAATGCCAACAAGCTGCTTTAACCGCTTAAGCATGTAAAAAAGTAGAAAGATTTCAAGGTAAAAAGTAAAGATTACCTTTCGGACTAAAGTTAAAAATCCATTCTGGCTTGTGATCCAAATTTATAAAAACTAAGTCATACTCCAGTTTTTTTGCGTTAAAAACGAGAACACTCCTTTCAGCGTAGGGGCAGAATCTCATCGCAAACAGTCTCAATTTACCGGTGTTCGCTGGCAAAACATCTCCTGTAAAATAATTTAGTTTAGGCCCTCGAATTTATTTACAAAGCCTCAAAGTCAGGTCTGGGTATTTCGAAGAGAGAATTTACCAGTTTGTAAATGTTTCTCGGACATTTTTAAGGCTAGGCTTTAATTAATGGATAATCTGATTTTACGGAACCACCACAACCCAATCGCTAAATTCACTAAATGACAAATGATAACAAAAGAGCCTGCAGGCTGGAAATCATAGATTATACACTATACTAGAAATGACATTCTTTTTTTTTAACTATATTTTTTTCCAATAGGGAAAAGGCAAAAGTATATCATCATAGAGCCATGTCTTCAGAAGATAACATAAAAATTCATTGAATTGTTATTATACTCGCTCTTTTAAGGTTTGGTGTATTCATCTTAAATTGATACGTAAACTGATTGGCAATGCATGTCACATCATCGTACGGCTCTGCACTGCCACCCTGCGCGCCGCTTTACCTAGCACGTTTTAGCGAAAAATGATCGTCGATAACTTTCAAACTACATGCCCTTATTACTTCATGTAAAAGACTAGGTTTTTGTATACTTTCAATAGAAAGAAAAAACCATTGCTGACTGAACTTATAGATATTCCACTCCACTAGACAGCTAGAGTTCTCCTTTAACACTTGGATTTCTAATATAGATCTTTGTAATAATATTAATTATATAAAAACACGAGACGCAACGAGAGATTAGAACATCTTAAAAATGAAAAAAAATACTAAAAATTATTTACAGATGGATCCAAAAATTCTGATTATAATTGGGGCTGCAATTTTCGATGAACAATTGGGACACGGATTTAAATTACAAATGTAATCTAACGGATTTAAATTAAAAATGTATCCATCATGTATTTAGAACTTTTTGCAATAGCTGAGGCGTTATCATATGCAGAAACATTAAACAATAATAAGATTATTATATTCACTCAAAAACCTCTCTTCAACATTTGTCTCCGTATAACTCAACATTTCTAGGAACACCGATTGCCTACAAATCTGAAGCTTAATCAATTATCTTGCAATGGATCCCAACACATGTGGGAATTACAAAAAAGCTTATCTACTAACAAGAAAAGTCTGAACACGTTGAATTAGTGTGTTTGTACGTCCATTCTATACTGACAACATTTATTTTGTCAAAAAGCTGTGCTATGAAAGGAAGAAGTATTTTGATAAAATATCAAAAGAGAAGGGCATATGGTATTCAACCACAACCTTCCACACAGTCGTGGATTAACAATAGCTCCTTTAAAAGACCGGACATAGCACTTTTGAATAAATTTGCTTTCATGATGAAGTCGCGGCAACAGCTAGTATCATATAATCTATACTTATAAAATAAATGCCATTAATATTTCTTTCAGACCGAAAGAACAAGGATTCAGAATCGGAAGACATATCGGAGGCCTTGAAGCATCTAACGGAAACTTGTGTTAATTTGCAAGCACAGGTAAAGTAAATGACATACAAACTGTTTATAAGCCAGGTGCACACAATGCAACCATTTTGTACGGAACGATAAAGTAGTGAAAATTTCATTAAATAACTTGAATCAATTTGTGCTAGTAAGTAAGGGTCTCATACAGAAGCGGATTAATTTGCTAGTTATACCCATAACTCTAATTGGGTGGTAAATAGGCAAGGCTGTAACCTCCCACCCAATTAGATCAGAGAAAGTTCTGTTAACGATTCCTATTTCTGAAATTAGTCTAGTGGGAAACTGAGGTGGCTAGTTACCACCTTAACGACCAATACGATGTCTCATAGAAAGCGATTACAGTTAGCAGCCGTTTAATATAACTGCCATAGTCATAGTCAAAGTCAATTTATTCAAGTAGTTCAAGTACCTATGGGCCAGGTGGCACTTTTGATGCGTACATAAGAATTACACGGTAGTGAGATGATGGCGATAACCACATTCGAAAACTTAAAACTAAAGCTACGAGGGTTCCAAACGCGTCCTGGTCTAAGAAGAAGCCCACAACAAACTTAGCCAGGTGTTTTTTTTTGTTATCACCACCTCACAATGTCATTTAAAATGATTAGAAGAGCAACCTACATAACCATACATACACAGGTTATCCTGCTACCATCTAATATTCATCAGTCATCTCAGTGCCCGTTACACAAGTTCTTCTTCAAGTTACTCTTACTTTGGGACTAGATAGCGATGTGTGCGTTGTCGTAGTATATAAAGTATATTAGACTGCATTATCATTTAGCATTAGTTGAGATTGCAGTCAGGGACTGACTTGTAAAGAAATAAAAAAAATCGATGTTCTGTAAAGTCGGTTTACTGACGATAGTTGAACGTGACAACGCCATAAGAAAATACTGATGGAATGGTTGCATTTTTTAATAGACCCAATCGTATTGTATGTAATGTGGTCGAGGATGCTGTCATATTGTAATAGAATGTGCCCGAAACGAAGATTACCGAAGACAGCACTTTAATAAGCTAATTCTAAGCTCAGTTAGATATTTTAACTGTGTGCTGTCCAACCCATATTTAAGAAAACTGTTGCGATTTGTTAGGATTGGTATCAAGAAGAGACAATAATTATACCTCTCTCGATGACAGTCCTAGCTACTGCTTACTGTATGTAATTATACGTAACGTAACATTACAGAGGCATATTCGCCCAGCGAATCATCTCTTAAAATAAAGATAAAAAAAATGGCTGATGAATATTTTTATCTCATAAATACTTATAATATACACATAAACAACTAGACACTGAGAAACATTCATGTCAATCGACAAACATATTCCAGTTGTGGGAATCGAACCCACGGCCTTGAAATCAGAAAGCAGGGTGCCAATTGGCCGTCAACATTGATGACAAAGCCACTCATTTGAAATGAAATACATCCAGTTTGTTATCAAATTTATATTTATTTTTTTCACTACTTTTATTCTGACACAACCTATTGTTTTATGTGCCAATACATTATATTCATTTCATCATAGATTTATTTTTATATCATCACATATAACATGTAAAGGTCTAACAACATAATAATCAGGTAAGTCTAAGAAGTTTCAAATAGTCATGAGATTCACAGAATGCGTGTAACTTGCAAGCATTTTAAGTACAGAAATATTTATTATTCCTTCATAACGAGATATATCACCTCACTGATTTCATATCATAAATACAGCACCTAATTTATAATAAACATATTAAAATAAAACTCAATAGATATGATTTATAACAATAATAACATTGACAAGGTAATTCGAATACAACACAGAACTTTCAAATAAATACACAGTTTCACAGGTACTTTATATCAAACCGTAACGTTTCAAAATTATTATTAAAATTTTTAATACTAGTATTATACTGCCAAATAATTATAATAACTAATGTAATAAATATAACAAATTATAGGAAACAAGGTTAGCACCAAATATCTTAAATTATTGCAAATCGACGATAACCAAAGATTATTACCATTTCGTCTATTGCGAATTAGGTTAGTACATTACCATACTATTCGCCAGGGACCGCGATTTGTCATTAGTAATGTCTGAAGCAAAACATTAGCTGCCGTTATCATAAACTAGGTGTGACACAGATTATACACATATAGATACATACTATAGTGGCTTGCGTTGGAAAAAAAGCCTTGCCGGCTCAATTATTGTATTTATAATCCGTATTGCTGTGGAATTTTCTGTTTTGAATAAACAAACTGTCTAGTGTAACTAGACCCACCCTGGTTAAAAACCCCGCTCTCGTCAGTGTGTGAAAAACAAGATAAAGTCACGGTAAAGTAGGAACGAGGATTTGTTGTATCTTTTTTGTCATGCACGAGTTGCTTGTCTTCTCTTACAAAACTGTCTCGCTCTTCAGAAAATAATTGAACCATTCCAGCTATACATTAAATTTAGAACCACAAATTCCATCATAAAACTATACATAATATACAAAAAAAAAACTCATGATTATTTTACTTTAAAAAGTTAGTCTTACAAATAACGGTTAGTTAATAAATAAGAAAGTAATTAATTAAGTACATAAACGTTGTATAGATTCCCTTGGTTAGTGCACGATAATTGGAAAGGTCTATTTATCATGCAAACTTATAGGTAATGTAAAACAAACGAATTTTAATATAATATTATGTTTAATGAATGAAGATGTTATGTTATTATCGGGCCCTAAGTGAAATAAATTTATTATGTTTAATCTATCTTTTCATTACTTTATAGCCAAATTGGTCTATTTCATTTATTAATTTAACGTTAACACGATAGTTTGTTTCCTATTTATAAACAGCTATATTAGGTGTCTATTAAAAAAAAAAAAAATTTTTTATATTTTAATAATTTTTATTAGTGTTTTTACTTACACTTGGAGGAATTATCAATTTTATAAATTTAAAATGCTTATAAAAATTTTCGGATCCAACAGGATTTGAACCTGCGACTCGGCAATCGCGGGCAATTGCCCGAGAGTAGCAGGTTCAAATCCTGTTGGTTCCGAAAATTTTTATATCCATTTCAAATTTATAAAATATATTTTTTTATTTAAAAGGATACAGAAAAATTAACTAGAATGGTAAAAAACTCTATAATGACTCTACAATGGACTTACGGAACATTCAGTGTCAGATTATAATATTAAATATTTTATAAAACTCATCAGTAAAATATCATGTCATAAGTTAAAAAAAATGTTTCTTATAACGAAATAAATACTCATAGTGGTGTAAAAATATTCATTTAGTAATAAAATATAATATAGCATTTAGTGATAAAGTTATGCAATTTAAAACTATTTCGTTTTTACATTAAAATCTTGAATCTCTCTAACATTAACATTTCTATTATTGGCTAATTTGTATTGCTTTAAAAAATAAATCGAGCACTTTCAACTTAACTCTAGGAACAAATTTGAATAGAATTTGCTGTTAATTCTTTAAACAACGGGAAATACTTTTAAATGATTAAAATTACGTTACTTTATGCTACTTTGATGGTTACTTTTGTTTGTAAGAAAACGTAATTGATTGACTACAGAGGCAAAAAAATTAAAGAGTTGAGTTTTTTATACATCAAAAGTACTATAACACTTCATAAGTTCACAACAGCTCGCACGGTCTCACTTAGGCTTTTGTGACTTAATTCAGTCCAGATCAAGCGTACTGTACCTTCTATATAATAGATAACATAATGTTATTAATTGTTTTTTTTTACTATTACGATGCAAATTCAAGAAGTTTAAATCACCAAGGAGATTCAACCCATTATTTTCGCGCCATTTCTAAACGCATTTAAACAAAGTTTGAATTCCAATTTTTACTTATCTATGGCAGCACCCGCTTTAACATTGCGCGGTGATCTGGTGGGTTTATGGTACGATTCATACCGTCTTGTTGGTAGGAACTAAATTTCGTGGTTTTTTTTTTACTGATAGCAGTAACTGGGAAGACTATTTGACTCCGCTTGATATTTTAGATGCGATGATAGAAATCAGTCTTAAAGTTAGAGTAGTTTACTTTTTTAAAACAGTTTTATGAACACACTCATAAAATGTTTCATAAATACACGTGACAATACGCGTACTGTCTATGACACACCCGGTTAAGTGTTACTACACCCTTTTCAGTGATACTAGCATACTTTGAAATTGTTCATGCAATTAGTGGAACCAGCTTCCCTGTACGAAATTTTCTGTACGAAAGGGATGAATTAACAAAAATGGCGAATTCTCACTGATGCTGTAGATGCACACAGGCAGCGGTAATCACTTGAAATATGTGGTGCCCGGCCCGCTTGAATTCTTAGTATTTATTTATAAAAAGAAAGCGACAGAAATAACACATTCGCACTTTTCTACATCAGGAGTAAAACGGATGTGTATTGGAAATTCTTTAGAATCTATGCAGATTTCCTTGATATTGGAATATTGAAATGATCGCATGTCTATGGGTTTTATGGTTTGGGTTCAAAAAAGCCCCGACTTATGTTTGTTCGGACCCTTCATCTCAATCAACGCCAAACGATCTGTGCTGTAAATTAAAATAACAGCTAAGGTTTCTTTTTAAAAATACTTTGCAGATTCATATTGTTCTTGGATTGTTGAAATATTTGTGTTACCCGCCTTCCGACTTCTTGTGCCGCTTGCAGGTTCGTTGTCGGTCGCGGAGACGGGACTCGGGGTGCTTCTGTGAAGGAGCCCGCGACGTGCAATAGGGCTTCTATGGCTGGTTTGTATTGGCATAGAGACGGCGCTTGGACTGCCTCCTCTAGTTTTCTGCAGATAATAATTTTTGAACGTCCATTGCGCCGTGTGTTAAAAATATTCTTACTTCTTAGGACCTAACTATTGGGAATATATCAACTGTCTATAGTAAGATAACAGCTGACGATTACAGAGGCAATAATAATTACAAAACTAGATATTGCATCCTTCACAAGCTCTTTATGAAATTAACGTCACATTATGTTTTACTTTACAGTTTTTGAGATATATCAGTTATAAAGATGTATGTTTTAATGTGTAAATATCATTGAAGTACATTGAATAATATTATCTTAATAATCTTAATAATTATAATAACAGTTGCTTTATTATCCTTTATAATACAAGAGGATCCGGTAGACAAACGTCGTCCTGCCAAGAACGCTACAAATTTTAGCTCAGTAAATTCTGGATATCGACAATAGCTTCACCTGCTAGCTTCGGCTAAGGATCCCCAAAATGATACCATAAAAAATTCATCAAAAAACGCACTAACCGAAATTTTGTACATAAACATTACGAGATTGATCAACACAGCTCAACGTGTCGCGAAGCAACGGGCGGGGCATTTAGCTCAGAGAACCGATGCAGGTTGTGGTCCCAAGGTGCTGGGATTGGCGACCTCGCATCGGAAAACGCAGCGTTGGTTGGACCCCTGATGGGCTGATTTCTAACTCTCTACAAAATACCTATGTCCAGGAATGAACGTCATTGGATGACATAATGTTAACGACAGATAATTATAATGAGTAGCACTCGCGACATTGTAAACTGTGTTATAGTAGGGTTTACCTCAGTGCACTAATCAACAGTTAAAATGGTGTTATAGTGGTATTATTTACCTCAGTGCAGGAAGCAATGCCGGGTGATGTGCACAGTGATGCGCGGCCAGCTGTAGCGCTGGCGCCAGCGCACCCACACACTCCCCAGCCACGCTCAAGTGGCACAGAGCACACAGCAGTGATACGGCTGAAAAAATATATGTATATCGGAAATTTGTCATTTTATATGGAGGATTAAGCGTCATAATTTGTCAACTCCATGCTACTTGCAAATATGTGTACCTCAAAAATGCGAACAAGCTTCTATCTGAGGCTTTCCTATTAAGTTAAAATATAGGGGTTTATAAGGAGCAGATAGACACAGATCCCATAAAAGAAGGTAATTCATTGACAGTTCTATTGGAACTGTTCATGGGCACAACAAAATACATCCGATCTAAGTTTGCCGGAATAAAGTTCCTAAGTAAAGAGTGGCAGCGCAGATACAGTTTTTTGAAATTCAATAGCTGTATATGGTCTTTTAAAAGTCCCACGGAATTGTTCGTTTTCCAGGGTAAGTACCCTACTTTAGTTATAGAGGATGATACTCAGATATAATCGATATATCTATTGAGATATCGTGTCGGTGACAACACTGAGCCCTGTACAACGCCTGCAATAATGTACATATGTTTTGAGCAAAAGTAGTCGACTGTTACTTGAATGCTGCGTCCATTAAAGAAGCTGGCGATACAGTCGCTCAATTTCTCGGATAGCCCCTAGGATACTAGCTTCGAAAGAAATGCCGTATGGCATACCCGGTCGAAGGCTTTCGCAAAATCAAAGATGCTTTCATCAACCTATCAGTGGGTGAGATAGACCAGAAGATTGTCGATGGTGAAATCCACACAAGCAATGTGTGATAAGCTGAATCTACTTCAGGTATTTGAGCGACTGAGAGTTGATCATGCTCCATAACCTTACAAAGAAGGGAGGTGAGTGCAATTGGCCTATAGTAAGCTGGGTTTTTTTTGGGAACTTGATGTATCAAGGTCTTTCTGGAAGACTGGACTGGACTAAGAATTTTGTAAAAAAATTTTCAGATCGAAGTAAATTACAGAGCGCACGTTTTTAGCGCAACAGCAGGAACACAGTGTGGGCAACTCTCCTTGTTGACGTCGAGAAAACGAAGTTTCTTGCGCACCGAATCCTGGGAGAAACTTTCAATGGTTATGTTTTTCTATAAAAATAATTGACGGAGCAAGCAGATGGCCCGCCTGGTGTTAAGTGGAAAACTATTGCATATAAAAAGAGCGACACTTCGCAGGGCATGCAAGGAACAGGTCCTACAAATGACAGTCGGTTGGCGCAATGGTCAGCGACTCTGCTTTCTCCAAGGCCGTGGGTTCGATACACAACTAGAAAACTGTTTTATGATGAACATGAATGTTTTTAGTGTCTGTCTGTGTCTAATATTGTATTATATTCATGTTCACAAAAATATTCATCAGCTATCTTAGTACCCATAACACAAGCTACGCTTACTTTGGGGCTAGATAGCGATGTGTGTATTGTAAAAGTATAAAAAAAATAAAAATAAAAGTTATAAAGTATCAATCAACCTAAAGCGTAAGTGTAACCCTCAATCAATAGCCTATTAAATTTTACAGCTTGACGCTGGGAAGACGGGTAAGTGATCGCAATCTCCGTTATGTTCTGTTAGTCTTCTATAGTCGTAAAAATGTAATAGGCCCGTTTTGACATTTGTGCAAGACCATAGAATGTAACTTGGAACGAAACTGAAAGAAACAAAAAAATAAAAATCAATTACATACAGTGTTTTAAAAAATACGTAAATTTTTTTGGGACGTTAAATAATACGAAAGAATATATCGCGAGTATTCTTTTTGCGCTTACTTCATAGTAGCATGCAATTTATAATTGTTGCGAAACGTTCCGAAAACAGTTACGTTCTCAGTCTTTTTTTTTTTTATACTAGAGCTGTAACCATTTTTTTACTGAATATCGAAATTATATATTGTGTAGTTATTTTTACTGCAACGAATGAGCTTGGTTCTCAAAATGGGTTCTAAATAATGAGTCTGAGTTGATGTATCTGACCAAGCGGCACATGACTGAAGCGTCCCCACGCGCACTGCGCAGTTTTTCGTTCCTCATCTTGTAAAGTTGACTGTGCGCTCGTTTAAGTTTGATATATATTGTTTACTTTTACGTTAACTATGGCTCTTCTATTTTGGACATTAATTTAAACATAGTGATTTGACTCGATTTTTGTGTTTGTTTTTATATAGTACTAACTCTGTTTCAACATGTTGAAAAGTGGACTCAACAGCCAGTTACGCGTATTGGTTGTGAAGTTAAAGGAATACTTTGAACGAACGAACACTTTACAATACATAATAATATCAATCCAGTACTGATACAAACTTGAATTGATTTATCGTGAGTATCGAGTACAGAGTCTTATGGTTCCATAACTAGTTACGTCGCGATGACAAATGTCAAAACGGGCCTATTATATTTTTACGACTATAGTACGACATATATTATACATAAAATAACTTATTTTTTGTTATATAAATATGTATTTATAGATATTGTTTATGTATCTTAATGGTTAAATCTATTGTTATCTGAGTTTACTTTTCGTATATCTTTTCCTTGTTTATTTTGTTCCTGTATACACCCTAACTAATATTATAACTGTTCTCTTGTTCTGTGAGTTGCAGTTAATAGAGATTGTTTGCTAGCGATAAGGCCTTCTATTGTACCTGCCTAATATTTGTAATTTTATTCTAGTTTTTTATGTGTATTAAATTAAAAAAAAAAAAATAAGACACCCGAGGGAAGAGGAAAGATGGCGACAACTATTATTCTCATCTGCCGTGACCACACGGCACCGCAAAAATAACCATAGCGGTAGCACTATACGAGCCCTGTCAGATAATATTCTAATACTACTACTTCAGTGATACCTCTCTCCGAAACTTCGTGGCTGTCCACAGTGGGCAGAACTAGAAGTGCCAACGCTTCCGCAGAACGCGCGCCCTCCCGACCGGATACCGTGCCAGCGTTCAGAATGTTCTCGAAAGGCGCCCAGCATTGTTCCTCGCATGCTAGGCTGCGGCCTACGCAAGTTCTGGTTATACTTCCCCATGCAGTGATGGCCACTTCTCGGACAGATCTGAACATAAAAAAACAAGAACTTAATATCATTATGACATAACACATAGTATAATCTGACGGCCGATTGGCGCAGTGGGCAGCGACCCTGCTTTCTGAGTCCAAGGCCGTGGGTTCGATTCCCACAACTGGACAATATTTGTGCGATGAACTGGTCTGAACTCTCTCATCATCATCATCATCACATCAACCGATAGACGTCCACTGCTGGACATAGGTCTTTTGTAGGGAGTTCCAAGTTCCACGATTCTGAGCCGCTTGGATCCAACGGCTACCTGCGACGCGCTTAATGTCGTCTGTCCACCTCGTTGGGGGTCGACCAACGCTGCGCTTACCAGTACGGGGCTGCCATTCCAGCACCTTGGGACCCCAACGTCCATCCTTTCTCCGAACTATGTGCCCGGCCCATTGCCACTTAAGCTTCGCGACTCGTTGAGCTATGTCGGTAACTTTGGTTCTTCTACGAATCTCCACATTTCTGATTCGATCGCGTAGAGATACTCCGAGCATAGCTCTCTCCATCGCCCGCTGAGTGACTCTAAGCCTTCTTATAAGGCCCATAGTTAACGACCATGTTTCAGAGCCATAGGTCATCACTGGCAACACGCACTGTTCGAAGACTTTCGTCTTCAGGCACTGAGGGATTTCTGACGAAAAGATGGCACGGAGTTTCCCGAACGCTGCCCATCCGAGTTGGATTCGGCGGTTCACCTCCTTCTCGAAATTGGACCTACCTAACTGGATCGTGTGTCCTAGGTATACGTATTCGTCAACAATTTCGAGTGCAGTGTTCTCAACGATTACTGGTTGAAGCGGAACATGAGCATTAGACATAATCTTCGTCTTGCTCATGTTCATTCGTAGGCCAACCTGTTGAGAAGCTCTGCTGAGGCCATCGAGCATCGTATTTAGGTCTCCCAGAGTCTCTGCCATTATGACTACATCGTCGGCAAACCGAAGTTGAGTGATGTACTCGCCGTTAATGTTGATGCCAAGTCCGTTCCATTCCAGAAGCTTAAAGACGTCCTCCAACGCAGCGGTAAATAGTTTCGGGGAGATAACATCTCCCTGTCGCACGCCTCGCTGCAATTGGATTGGTCTCGTAGTCTGATCCTGTATACGAACTGACATAGTGGCGTTTTTGTACAAACACTGCAACACTTGGATATACCGGTAGTCAATTCGGCATCTCTGCAGTGACCTAAACACAGCCCAAGTTTCCACCGAATCAAAGGCTTTTTCATAGTCCACAAACGCTAAGCAAAGTGGCCGGTTATACTCTTCAGTCTTCTGTATAACCTGCCGCAGCGTATGAATGTGGTCTATGGTACTAAAGCCCTTACGGAAACCGGCTTGTTCGGGAGGCTGGAAGTCATCAAACCTACGAGCGAGACGATTCGTAATGACTCTCGAAAACAGCTTGTAGATATGACTCAGCAGCGAGATGGGTCTGTAATTCTTCAACAAGGTATTATCACCTTTTTTGAAGAACAGAACCACCACAACAATTGCCTGCATCATCACTTACCGTGAGGTGGGATTGCAGTCTAGTGCTAACATGGTAGGGGCATAAAAAAAACTTACAAGTCGTTGTCATAGAGTAGCGCGACCACAGTTGGTAGCATCTGTTTTTCGATACAGTCCTCGTCGACATCTGTTAAGTTTATCAGTTCGGTGAGGAGAGTAGCAATGTATATACGAATCGTACTGCCACTTGCACTGTCACAACTACTGGCTGCGACTGAAAAAAAAAAATGTTGTACCGCTACCATCAGTATTAGTATTTGTAAGAAAAACCAGTGCTCTTTATAAACGAAAATATATGCCCCGTCCGTATGTGATTATATTATAAAATAGGTTAATATTAAAAGTTTTAATAATCTGTCATCATCTTCATTTATAAACAGCCTATATCAGTCACTACAGTTACCAATAGATCTATAAGTCCAAATCTTAACCAGATTCAAAATAATATTAACATCATCCACCTCTATGAAAACAAATCTATGGGATGAGACATTAATTTACCGCTCAGATGGCTCTATATTCATATTCGAAAAAACATAAAATAATTAGACTACAAAATAAGAAAATAACGATATACTTACATTCACGTAAATGCTGCAGAAATGAGTAGAGTATATCTGGTTTATGTGTCGCGAGCCATTTGAAAGGAATCGAAAATATTTTAACAGGAAGACCTCTTATGCTACTGTACAGAACCCATCTGCAAATTGTACTCAAAAATACTCATCACTATTGGAGGCGTTACTTTGTTTATAAAAAACATGTAATATGCATGTTGTTAGTGCATAAATAAATAAATAAGCTTAATTTACTATACTCCGCGAAAATCAGGAGAATCTGTATATCTGCAATTGTAGGGTACATTGCAGACATACAGATTCTCCTGCGCACGTTTCGCTCCGAAACCGGAGCATCCTCAGGAGATTTTGACTTTACAATGAATAATTGTTAAGTGAAAAATTCGCCGTTTATACCTTATCTAAACAATAAAAACAAACACTTCGCCTCCATTGAACATATTCAGAGGCACTAAAGAGGTGGGAGGGGCTTATTCTGATCTGTTTGGTGTGGAGTATAAGGATTGAAGAAATTATAAATTACACCATACAGATTCTCCTGCTTTTCGTGGAGTATATATTTATATATATTTTTCACAAAACTCATCACCGAAAACACTAAATTAACAAGTCAAACAGAAAAATGCTTACTTTTGCAGAAACTCTGCCCGCTGGGCACTCTTCTCAATCGCAATTAAAATCGAAACTAAATAAATACCAACAACCACAACGCTGTCTACATTCACCGCATGCAACTTCTCCAATTTATTCTCCAATTCCATAATAATATCGTTGAAGATCGGTCGAAGTATTATCGAAGTGAATTCAACTCCAAAATTGTCCACGTAATTATTAAATAACGTTATAAGTGATTCGTATATTACGTGGTGATTTAATGCTTTGCTCGTGATTCCAATGTCGATAATCTGCTTAATTCTGAAAACACAAGTGTATTACTTTACAACAGTACAGTAATCAAGTTTCGCACATTAAGACATATTGTTAAGTTATCATAAATTCAACATGGCGGATAAAACAAAAAGGTAATATTTTTTTGCTATAGATGTCAAAAATAAGTAGGAAGAACGCAACAATGTAATTCTAAAACCGAAGAATAATTGATACATTGGTCACTAGTGCTTCGTGACTTTTTAACCTAAAGTATAGCAGATAACGAATAAAGGTTTCGTTATTGATTATCCACTTATAATATGCTTATTTAAACCATATAACAATACCTAATTATCAAAATACTTTATTACCTTTACATATATACTTACATGTTTATAAACCAATCCAATTCCGTCCATTTAACTTGCTGTTTCTCTTTTAATAAACTATTCATAGATCCTAACAATACTTTGGCGTCCAAATCATCAGTTATATAACATTGTAAATCAATAAATTTCTCACTCAACGGCACTTCTTGCAGGTTAATCGTTTCCATATCACAGTTATCCAGGTTTGCGTCCTTAACTATTTGTACATTTATGACGTAAGCTAACTCCGGTAAAACTAACGCGCGCATTACTTCTAAATATAGTATTACAGTTTTCCATTCGGCATCAGCACACGCTTTTATTATGTTTTTCATAATTTTGCTGTGGAGTTCCGATGAAAATTTTCCTACAAAATAAAACATGCTTGGTTTAATCTTAAAACAAAATTGGAACAACTAACAGATGGTTATACACGGACGTCAAAAGTTCTGTATAATAAACCAAATATTAGTTAGTTAGTTTTTACCAACAAAGTTAATTATCTTAATATATATAAATCTCCTGTCACGATGTTTGTCCGCGATGGACTCCTAAACTACTTAACCGATTTCAAATTAAATTGGTACACCGTGAGCAGTCTGGTCCAACTTAAGAGATAGGATACCTTACCTTTAATTATAGTCGCAATTTTTTTTTATTGCAAATTATTTATCTATAATTAGTTGAGTCACATGTTATATATATATACTACTATACTCATTGGAGGCTTAGCGATACAGAATACTTTAAAAACAAAATCAAACACAGACGAAGTCGCGGGCAACAGCTAGTATTTAATAAGAGTTCACCAATTAAACATATTAAATCAAGAGAAGCATATTTATTTTTCCATAAAAACTAATTTAAAACATCCCAAGTGTTTACTTGAAACAACCCCATTGAAGATAAAAGACCAACGAGCGCATAGTACCTACGCTACGCGACACATACCTAATAAAGTGACAGGAGTCACTGGATCTTAATTTAGCATGTGATTTTAGGGCTTTATCTTAATTCCTTCAGTAAAAGCTATGTCAGTGGTTAACTCAATAACTATTAGCGTTTCGGTTTCACAGATAAGTCTCAGAGACAGTAAATAATGTATCTTTAAAGCCTGTGAAGTAGTATTTCGGTTTTCATTTAGACGTTGTAAATGCCCAGCTCGCTACCATCTAAAAACCACCACCACATTTACACCACCTATTTGTTCTCGCTCTTGTTGTCTCCTAATCTTAAGGTTGCCTGGCAGAGATCGCTTTTTAGCGATAAGGCCGCCTTTTGTATTCTACTCCAGTTTTTTGTGTTTCTCTCTATTCGTCCTTTATTTTCCTAACTGTGTAGTGGTTTAAAGAGTAAAGAGTAAAGAGTTTAAATAAATAAATAAAAACCTCAACTTATCACTAGGTAACTAAATGTTTTATACCATCACCATCATCATATCAACTCATAACCGACCCATTGCAGAGCACGGGTCTCCTCCCACAATGAGAAGGGGTTAAGGCCGTAGTCCACCACGCTGGCCCAGTGCGGATTGGTGGACACTGGATATTTTATATATTACTAGCTGTTGCCCGCGACTTCGTCCGCTTTTGTTTTTGTTTTTCGAAAGACATGTGCATCATAAACGTGGCAGCACTTTATGTATTTAGGATAGCTAAGCCTGGTGTAAAATCGTCAAACACTTTCGTCCCCTCTCCCGAGAGAACTGAACTTAATAACGAGATAAAAAGCCTAATTTCCTATATTACTTCTAATACCTTCAGGAATATGTGTACAAAGTTTCGTGATGATCGGTTTAGTAATTTTTGCGTGAAAGCGTAACAAATATTATAGTGAAAATATCCTTACTAATGTTATAAATGCAAAAGTGTGTTCGTTTGTCCTTTCTTTACGCCCTAACTTAGCAACACATATTAACTCCATGCCAGAATAAAGATTTTGGCATAGAGTTTATATGCCAAAATGGCAAAATCCAGTATATTGTTGTTTAGTTAGGGTTAGAAGGCCAGATAGTTAACATAGGCTACTTTTTATCCCAGGAAAACAACGGTATTTTTTCTCACATTCCTATCCTACTAATCCTACTAATATTATATGTCAATGTTTGTTACGCTTTCACGCAAAAACTACTTAACCGACCCTTATGAAACTTTGTACACATATTCTTGGAAATGTTAGCAGTAATATAGCATACTTTTTATCCCGACGTTAAGCTAGGTTCCTTTGGGAGAGATGACAAAAGTGTTTGACGATTTTACACCATAACTCCGACAAATTATACCAGATTTAAATAATTATTTTTGTACTATAGAGGTTATAATATGTGTTTAATTTTGCCCAAACTTTGTGTAGATCTGATGAATGTGGTTGGAGACAGAGCACAGAACTCCTCAGCGGACAGCAGCAAACACCTCATTTAAGGCTTAGCGATACTGATAGAACTATAACTAAATTGAATGCCACATCATAAAACAAAAGCAAACGCAGACGAAGTCGCGGGCAACAGCTAGTTAGAAAATAAAAATATTAATCACGTATCTTAGAACTTACCAGCTATTAAGGCGCTCCTTGCCAACACGGGAACAAAAACGCACACAGTATCCTTCACATTCTTTTCAACTGGGTCCTTAAGGAAGTTAAACATAATGTTTTCCAACTGTGCATATTTGTGTTCAGCGACGGGGCATATCAGGCAGGCGGACTTGAGACCTATGCTCCTTATCTCCGGTTCACTGGATTCGCACATCAAAACTACTAGACTTAGTAATAAAGATGTGCAAAGTTCAATTGGCACATATGGAGCGATGGAAAGACACACTTGGCTGGCCAAAACACGTCGCTCGGAAGATCTTGATGCCAATAGTTCGGCGATCGATGATAGTACTTCGCCGCTGCCACCCCATTTGACAACTAGGCATGTAGCTGTAATAAAATGTTTGTTATATCTTCATGTAGCACTTGGACTTGACGAAATACTTCGTTATTTACGCGATTCTTGCATTGATTTTCTAATGATAATGTAAATAGCATACACATTTCCTATTATATGAGTGCCAAGAGTGGCGTTTTCTATCTACGTTTACTTATTCGATCGCGTGAAAGTTAAATTACAATTTATATGGTCTTCGACTGAGGCTAGTTCCACCCTACCGACAAAGACGAGCCGAGTTAGCCCTTTACCATCTTAGACTGCATCATCAGAGATTGCAGTCCAGGGCTAACTCGTGGGTGAATAAAATAAAATATGGAATCGTAAGAGCATCATCTAGTGACAGTACGGTATCTCGGTATTGTAACTAGATGGCGCTATAGCGATACCAAATAAATCGAAGTTAACTTTTACTTGATCGAATAAGTAATCTTAGGTAGAAAATCTCACACTTGGCACTCTGATATCAAGCAAGCAAAATAACAGAACTAATGTACCTATAAAGGTTTAAAAATGCAACTGATACAGTCTGCAATTCCACCAAAGTTTTGTGGGGGAGAGAGAGAAGGAGATAAGCGATCATAATCATACTCAGACTATTAATGTCCCTTAGATGAGCATATTCCTCAACTATCAATTATGATAGTTGAGGAATATGCCCATGTTACAGAATATGTTAATTTGTTACATAATTAAAGTTCTTGTAGTTGTTATGAACTTTTTAAATTGTAATTATTTAACTTATTCTGAAAGGATTTATAAAACGACAAAGTCGATTCTAGTACCCGCCAATATCTATTTCTATTTCGAAGGCTTTTTGATGTCCAAAAATTACGATCATTCAACCAAACAGATTTCTCCCATTAACTACTAAGGCCGCCTTTTCATGCCTACAATTCTTGTTCGAATTTCGAAAGCTTTTTGATGTCCAAAAATTACGATCATTCAACCAAACAGATTTCTCCCATTAACTACTAAGGCCGCCTTTTCATTCCTACAATTCTTGTTCTTTTGCTTATTCTTTATTTTATGTATATTTTGATGCTTGTGTGCAATAAAGTATTTCTTCTTCTAAACACATCATAAAACAAAAACAAGACATGACTATTCTACCAATATTATAAATGCAAAAGTTTGTAAGGACGGATGGATGGATGGATGTTTGTTACTCTTTCACGCAAAAACTACTGAACCTGAATTTCACTGAATTTTGGAATCGAGATAGATTATACCCTGGATTAACACGTAGGCTGTTTTTTATCCCGGGAAAATGTATGGATCCCGCAGGATTAATGAAAAAAAAACCGCGTATGAAGCCGCGTTCAAAAGCTACTCTCAAATATATAACACAAGTTTTCCCAAAAATTTAAGCAGCCCAAGTCTCAATCTAGCATTGATCGTTACCTTCACAAATAGCTTTGGCGTCAGGGGGTTCCGGTTTCTTATACAGCGTGAGTAAGGAATGCAATAATCTCGGCCGCCGGGTGTCTCCTGGAGGTAGCAAAGCGGCCGCTGCCGCTAACAAGGCCGCCGCCTCACTGCGTCTAGCAACTAGGGTGTGAGGTAGAACCTAGAATGATTGTTATCAACCCATTATCAACCGACTACAGGGCGAAGGTATTCGTGTCTCCTCTAAGAGTGAGAAGGGTTTAGCTCGTGCGGAATGAAAGTAGGATGCAATCCCGGTTTAACAAACTTACTATTTCTCTCGATTTTTCAAACCGAGTACTATATGGCGTATATTTTTATTTTTGATGAAAGAACTAAATCATTATCATAAGTTTTTACACCACTTGAAATAGAAATAGTATTTATTTGCTTGAATATGTGTATAAAATTTAATTCACAATAACTTCTCCCGTTTCAACATGTTCTACAATTTCGGCATGAAGATATAAAAATAATTATCATGAATATAATTACTAATAATGGCATTAATGTTCGACGATGCTCTACCGTTATCTAAATGTTATGCCTTCATCAATTTCATAATATGTTTACGGTATTTGAATAACAAAAGGAGTGTTAGCAAGACTGTAAATGTACTGAATCCCTGGAACCAGGGCCTCAGTACATTTACAGTCTCCCAGCGTTGAAATTTTTAAAAGTCTTTTTTTATATAATCGAAGCATGAAATCAACTATTTAGTCTGATTAAACTTGATATTAAATGAAATCAATAATTACTCCAAAAAAGCAATGTAAATTTTAACGTCAAAACGCGGGTAATTTTTTCTCTAAAAAGTCGTCGGGGGTTGGTGCGTACGTACTCAAAAATTACATAATTGGCTACCGATAATTTCTACGACGTAAATGGTATTTGTATTTTCGCTGCAGGAATGAAGCGTAACTTCTTTGCATAGTTTTAGTTATCTTGCCACTTATACCCTGTATAAGCCGTTGGTTTTTTATTATGCTTTGACTTTCTTAATAATAGTAAATTAACTACTTACTCTTGGCAAAGTGTCAGCAACAAGTGGAAGCAGCCCGGGCAATGTGATAGGTTTCTCACTATTCACTAACTCAGATAACAGGTCGTTTACCAATGGTCCATTCAGATCTAGGGTCTCACAGCACCAGGCTAATATGGATTCCTTCAAATTGTTTGGAAGGGAACTGCGAAAAAATTATAGAGTTAAAAAAAAGATTTGTATGTAATATTGAAGAGGAGTGATGACACTAAACCGACATAAAACTTGTCGGGATTTAACGGACAGAAATAAATATTAGTTCAGAGGCTTTAGAAGTACTTTATAATTATTTACTATCTCTGAGACTTATCTGTGAAACCGAAACGCTAAAAGTTTCTTAGAAACCATTGTCATAGTTTTTACTGAAAGAAATCAGACAACAAACAGCCCTAAAATCACATGCAAAAGTAAAATAAAGTGACTCTAGTCACTTAATTAGGTATACATCGCGTAGCGTAAGTACTATGCGCGTGTCGGTTTCTTGTTTTCAATAGGGTTGTCATAAATAAACACTTTGAATGTTTTGTATTATTTTGTATTTGGAAAAAGAAATATGCTTCTTTCGATTTCATATTCCTACAGGGAGATTCCTTATGAAATATACTTATGTACTCTTCAACAGTATTTCGTAATTACGTTACACGTTGTATATTTCATTCATAATATAGCTTCTTTATTACAGAAACGACAGAAACTGAGCGTTGGTAAAGTGAGTCGCACTGGACTCAAGCGGCACAAGTCTGCCCATTGGTTGACATGATGATGATAGTGATGAACGTATGTCGGTTTGTTTATATTGCACAGAAACCTATTAGGGGTATGGGTTTAATACAACTGCCACACCCTTAAAAGCAGGGTGACCACGTATCTGACAACAGGCTTGCGAAAGGCGTAAATCTCGCGACCATTGCTGTCAAACGTCACTTTTGCATACAAAAAAAAAACATAAGTGACATTTGACAGCATATTGCAAGATTTACGCCTGTCGCAAGCCTGTCGTGAAATACGTAATCACCCTGACGGTTAGGCCGCTGCCCATCTTAGATTGCATCATCTTTTACCAGCGGCATGCCTATTCTGCATCACCAAATAACCTGTTAAATCCATATTTTCCATTCAGAAACCTAAGTTTTCAACTGAGTTCAAGCCTGTTGTGAGATACGTAATCACTATTTAGCGCTCGACGACCATCATGCCTGTCAAAGAAAGCCATGATGAATCTTATCTCAAGTTACCTGTCAATCCACATCTCTTTGCTATTCTCGATGGTGTTGTATTCGTAATGGACGCGGGTCCATTCGCTCGCGTCATTTATGCTGAGCGTTTCGTCGAGAGTGGCAACACTGCTCCGCCTCACAGGCGAGCCGCGTACACTATCTGTGATCAACCCGGGCTCGAACGAACTGGTGTTTGATCCTTCCTTCTTGACCCTGAAGGAAAATTATGGATTTGTATATATCACATGGGTGACCCCTTTTATCTTTTTATTTTCGTCCTGTCATGATTTCAAAGATTTTGTTGTAATTTTATAATTTTTATTAGTGTTTTTAATTACGCTTGTAGGAATGAGGTGATAGCGCATTGGGTAGGAGCTCGACTTCACCTTCGGGGGGCCGAGTTCGAATCCGAGCACGCACTTCTAAATTTTCTAATTTATGTGCGTTTTAAGTAATTAAGATATCACTTGCTTCAACGGCGAATGAAAACTTCAATAGGAGGTTTCCATACGATGTTTTCCTGATACATGCCTGAGAGTTCTACATGTGCTCAAAGGATGGAATATGGAGTCCACCAATCTGCACTGGGCCAGTGTGGTGGCCTACCGCCTTAACCCATTCTCATTGTGGGAGGAGACCCGTGCTCTTTAGTGTTGATGTGATGATGAAAGCGAGTGAAGAGATATAACCGAAATATATAGACATACTGGTGTTGAGATAGGTGTTTTCATTTGATCCTCTTATCTCTCTAATATTTGTGTTGTCTATGTATTAGAATGTAGGTAGGTAAGTACTTTTTTTTAAATTATGCTTTGCCTGCAGTCTGTTTTCCTAAATCCTAAGGCTGCCTGGCAGAGATCTCTCTAAGCGTGACTTCCGTTTTTGTGAATCTATTCTTCCAAACATCAACCGATTATTATTGGCCCACTACAGTGCATGTCTCGTCACACAATGAGAACGGTTAAGCCGTAGTCAGTAGTAGTAGATTGGTAGATTTCACACTCCTATGAAATCTTTGTGGAGTACTCTTTGGTGTTGGGTTTCCTCACGATGGTTTCCTTCAACGTTTAAATGCATAAATTAAAACGTTCATAGCAAATTCCCACCGAGGAATACCAAAAACCTAACCAATAGGCTATCACAGCTTATATTTATTATTTATTCATTTATTCACTTTAATGCACAACCAATAACCAACGGTTTACAAAAGGCAGACCTAATGCTAAAAAATTCAAAATTCATTTATTTCAAGTAGGCCTAATATAAACACTTTTGAAACGTCAAGTCTGTCTGTTTGTAGTGACTCTACCACCGGTTCGGAACGCCGATTCTACCAAAAAGGCGCCGGCAAGAAACTCAGCAGTTGCTCTTTTCCATCATCAACAATTTACATTTTACATTTTAACATCAATTTTTCTATTTTGTGAGATGATAGCGGAGCCGGATGCTTCCAAGCAACCTTGTCATAAAGCATATAAATATGCTAAAGCTTATAAATTAAGATCGAACAGTATTTTTATACTCACATCCCACTACTGGTCTTATCGCTATATATCATTTCGAATTGCTCCGGTGTTGCACTATGAGTTGAGTTACCGCTTCCATAATGATTTTCCGACGCTGTACACGTCAAAGGTTTGATTTCATTTGCTTGCTCCAATCTTGACTGTGTACTGAGGATCTTTTCACTTGATATTTGTAATTCGAGACCTTTGCTTTCAGACGTAGGGCTTGTCAAAGAGTTTAGGCTAACTAGTGCTGCGTCATACAATTTTTGAAAATTCAATTTCTCCGTCTCCAATGCTATTATTTTCTGTTTTAGTAATTCTATCTCTTCGGCTTGAATTAAAAGCTGTAATTGATGAAGATCTTATTTTTTGGATACATATAAAAAGCTGTCTCTATTAGTTGTTGCCACAAAGGTAGCGCAATTCCATGCTTCAATTAAAATTGAAATGTTTAATATATGAAAAGCAGGTACGTATTTTTTGAGCCATTACACAGAGTTGGCATAACAGATATAAGAAAAAGTTTTAATTGAATATTTGTATAAATAGGTGTGTTGTTAAATTCTATTTAATAATTTAACATAATATCATAAAATTTCATATATACAAAAAGATTTTTTTTTCGGTTATGTTTTGGTAGTTGCTCCATATGTCTCTTAGTATAATTTTAATTAACGTATTTTTACATTATTCCGTGTATTATGGTAACAAATTGATTTTAAAACACAGAGGCGGTCAGCGCCTATGTGGGAGCGAGAAGACAGAAGTGGTCAATGTGCGACAGCGATAGGCGATTACATGCTTTGTAATTTAGTTTAAAGACGAAAATAGTATCAAAGATTCATAAACACTAAAGAGTTTTCTGCAGAAACAACACAAATATTAATCTACATATATGATATAGCAAGAGAATATTTAGCACAACATAAAGAGAACATGCACTAGGCCCAGTAAATAAAGTTGAAAATCGAATATTATCTATTATATTTTTAATTCCATTACAAGTCTTGACTGAATTTCACCTGGGGATGATGCAATTAAAGATGGTGGCACGCCAAACTGTTAGGCCATACTCCCAGCAGTTAGGGGTATGTGTAAGCTTGATAATAGCTTGGCAGCATGCTTATATTAAAAGTAGGGTCGAAACTAGCCACGGCCAAATTCTCTCACCGGGCCAGACCCGAGAAAATTCGGAAATTATAAATTCCCAATACACCCCGACCGGAATGAACCCGCAGTTTGATTACTTCAATCTCAGGACAGGCTTGCGACAGGAGTAAATCTTTCAATCTTGGCTGTCAAACGTCACTTATGTATTTTTTTGCATAAGCAACGTTTGACAGCAATTATCGCGAGATCTAGGCCTATCGCAAGCCTGTTGTGAGATACGTTATCACCCTGCCGGATACGTGAGATCAGTAAAGGGCACATTCATTTTAGTTATTAACTATTTCAATTTTATACTAGATATCAGTACTATACTAGTATCAGTATTCACAAGTTGCGATGAAATAAGTTACCTTTGCCTAATTTCAGTATAACTATTGAAAAAGTCAAAATATGTCATTAACGTCAGAAAAACCAATAAAGGGATGGAAGTCAAATCATAAATATTAATTAGATATATCGATAATGTTAATCACTTAGATAACTATAAGTATGAACCAAACCTGGTCATTCTGTTCGATTTTTTATTGGACTTCATATCTAGTAATTTCTGATTGAAGATCTCACTTGTTAAAATCTGATAATTGCCTAGTAATTTAGCTGACATCACGACAACTATATAATAATATTAATAAATATACTGCGACAGTACACACATCGCCATCTAGCCCCAAAGTAAGCGTAGCTTGTGTTATGGGTACTAAGATGACTGATGGATTTTTTTTAAATACATAAATACTTAAAATATACACATAAACACCCACACACTGAAAAATATTAATGTTCATCACACAAACATTTTCCAGTTGTGCGAATCGAACCCACAGCCTTGGACTCAGAAAGCAGGGTCGCTGCCCACTGCGCCAGTCGGCCGTCAGTAATGATTCATGCATACAAGGAAATGGCAAAGAATAAAATAGTATTCTTCTTTAGAAGAAAAAATAGTGTTAGTACAGAAGCAATGCAAGTTAATCACCTCATGGTTCCATTCAGTGTCATGGTGTAATGATATCGGACAACTCACACACACATTGTTATCATCAATGTCAGTCTGGCACTTCATATTTGCTGTATGCATTTCCATCCCAGTGCTTGCATCAACTTTTGATACATTCAAATTAGTTGTGCTTCCCCAAAACAGTGATATAAGATTGTCTGGTCGGGGCATATTCAGACCAACATCATCCCAATCTTCAAATTCCTGGAAAGAGTATTGACAATTATTATTTTATAACAGAGTTACGATTTTGTTATGCTCAGTTCTTGTCCAAGGGTACATTTATTTAAGGTGTTTTGTTTGATGCCGAGGATAATGAAGATTTTACAATTAAATAAACTGAATTCTGTTTCCTTATCACCATCATCACCCTCACTCAATGAATTTGCACAAACGAAAATTTAACAACTATTTAATTGAATACATAAGTGTGACTCGTTGGGAATTTTCTTCTCCTATCGTGTCAAATATGTTACTGGTTGCAACTATTTTTTAAATTACGGTTCCCAACAAGTCAAAATAAATAAACACAAAAACAGCTTCCGTATTTTTCTTCCATTACAAGTAAGTCCTTTACTGTAATCTCAACTGGTTTAAAGTAATGATTCCCTCTAAGATGGTAACAGGCTTACCAGCTTTAGGGTATGCCAGTTATTTTAAACCCATACCCCTTTGCCCCTACCCCAAGCGGTTTATACGCGTAATCGTACCGCAACGCTTAATAACTTGGCGGCACGTTTTTTCAGTTGGGTGGTAACCAACTTACAAGGCCTAAGAAAATTCAGAAATTATAAATTTCTCGGGCTTCGAACGCGGGACCTCCCACTTAAAACCACAACGCTACCGCTACGCCGGTAAGGCGCATGTTGGTTTTTGTTTTAAGAACTCTACAGTAGTTACAGGGGTGAGTTTGAATTTTTGCGTTGCATTGCTTTATAAGATCATTAATATATAGGTTCTTTTTATAAGTAAGTTGCAACATGAGCCGATGTAAACACAGCTGGGTTGCTGTTGCTAAATAACCTTCATTTTACCTAGTTAACGTTTTCCATTCATGGCAGTTAGTTGTGCTGATTATGATGTGATATTTCAAACTGATATATCTTTGCAACTCCATTCTTGTTTGTTCAGTAAAATTTTCCCACACAAAATTTTGTACTCTAACACACAAAGGATCTTTGACTATAACGATTGTTTAAAACTATAAAGTATTATTGCAGATTTAGATGTTCAACTAACTTTAATAACATATTAATTATACATAATTTTTCAACAGACTTCACAAAGAAACTTCTTTTTTCTCAACTAAAATTGGAACCTTTGTCATAATTTTTCTTGCCTTTTAATGACCCTTGCTTAAAATATACACATAAATTTCATGAAATCAACCTATGCAGATCTGCCTGTGAAAGACCTGTAAAAATTGATTCATTTAGCTGTTCCGATGATAAGTTCAGACAATAATATTGTGTCAGACAAAAAATACATATTATTTTAATATGAGCTTATTAAGAGGCAGTTATTACAATTACACAGGCAGACACTCTTTTTTTCGTCTACTTTTTTTTTCTATATATTGTCATAAACATACCTGGTCTGGATTTTCATCAGAGAATGTGATACTGGTCAATTTATAATTTTGAAGGAGAAGATATTCATTTATTAAAAAGTTAAGAGCTCTCTTCTCATGTGGTTTCAGTGATCTTTGATTAAAGTTGCTTTTAGAATTTTTATCAAGAGCTGAATCTCCATCTGTAATTAAGTAATTATGTAAAGTTTATATAATTTGTTATGATATTACTGTAGAATTAATTTCAGCTTCAACTAAAGCAAAGAGCAACCAACTAAGTTACCCGATAAATACAAATACTTTTATTAAGTTGTAACTATGTTGTTTTCATTAATAAATAAACTAACTGCAACTTACTGTTACCTGCAGTAAATAAGTCTGACCCTTTTTTTTTTTATTGCAGAGATTGTTACGTGTACATATTGTCTCATAGCTATTCAACTAGTATAAATTTAATTTTATTAAGTTCGCTATGACAAACTATAATTATAGTTACAGTTCATCACCATGAAATTGAGTTCAGGAATGGGTGATTTTTCTTGGGTAAAAAGTAGCCAATTAGATAAGATTAAAATAAGGGTAACAAACATCCATTTATCCTTGGTAGGATAGATGTAAAGTTTAGGTTATACTTTTTGCAATAGTTATTAAATATAAACTTGATTTATTTATACAGGTGCAGTAAAATAATAGTACAACTAGTTCAAGTAGCATTATACATTAAATTATGAATAAATAATAAAATACAAAATCATTATATAGTTACCAGCAAACTGTGTAAGATTGGCCCGTAAAGCATTTATAGTTTCACGAGCCTTCCGCAGTTCAAATTCAAGCACAGCAATATCACCACCACTGCCTGCCCTGTCACCACCCCCATCCTCAGAATATCTTGCTGTGTCAAGAGAGTCTAATGTAGCTTGACTTGGAGTCCGATCTATAAATTATAATATAAAACTGCTGCTAAGTTTTGCTTACAATTACTGACAACATAATCAAACTATTTATATTGATATTTTAAAGTTAAAGAGTGCTGAACCAATTTAATTTACTTGAGTTTTGCCAACACCATTTCCTATTAAGCTGTAGAATTTATATTTGCAAAGGAACTAGCGGTCCAAATTAAAATTCCATTGCATTATTAAGACTATTAATTAAAGAAGGCTATTTATGCCATCATTTTACCACTATGTACAACCTATAGTTGAAACTGGTCCTCTTACTAGACAAAGATCTCTTGTCCTGCAAAGATATTGTAATCAGTGTTCTAGTATGATGCCACATAGAAACAGATTACAGGTATGGGTATATTATTATTACTAACCATTACACCTAACAGGTTGATTCCAAACCATTTTATTAATTACCAGGTGAGATTCTAGTGAAGGTCTAAATTTTAATGGAATAAAAAGAAAAATACAGCAAGCTGAATCTAGTAACTATACTGTTTTACACATTATACAGTAGGTTCATTGTTTTTATACACCATGCAGTATAAGTTTAAATGATTAAACTATCTGTTTAGGTAATTTACATAATGTAAACAACCTATTAGAATGTTATTAATAACCTATTATTTATTCTAACCTACACTTTAAGAATAAATCAAATTAATAAATTTAAAATACTTATAAAAAATTTTAGAACAGGCAGGATTTGAAATTGAAACTTACTGGCGATTACAGCCTGAATAATTTACCAACTTAGCTATTGTTGTCATAACACCCATGCCTACTTCATATTTTATCTTTGATCTTTTTATTAACATAAGTGTACAAAAACCAAAGAAACTTATAATAAATGAATGTAAATTTTATGTGATGCTCTGTTTTAGTAAATAAAGAATAAAATTTTATAACTTGAACTTTTTCTTTTGAAATTACAATGTTTTCTTTTACGGACTGTTCAACAAAGTTTAATGTAATAAAATATGTGGTTCTTTTAACTCTGCTGCAAAGACTTAACACTTTGGAAGATATGGGGAATAAGGACGAGAAGAATACTTAATATGGAATGACATGACTCCAAGGCAGCAGGTAACCAAATCGCATAGTATTAATAGTTCAACCTGATTATACATACGCATAGAATTGAAGTCTGAGGTTCGTGTAACGTGCTGTTCAAAATTTCCAGGATTTGAGAAGAATTCACGCAGTTGAGGTAACTCCTTGCCATTTTCAACAAGCTCTGTATGAAGCTCCAAGGCAGTTAGAAAAAAGTTATCTTTTAATAGTTTTGTAGCTATATCCTCATACGCCAAGCGCGGAGATGCTTTGAAGCTTTCTTCTACATCTTTATATGGATTCATTTTTGCTTAAATGTCAATACATTATAGAAAAATTAAACTTGAGATTTTTAAGACAACCACATTTTATGTTTGTTTACATTTAGCACTTCTCTCTTTAAATATTTTCAATCTTGTAATAATTTATCACTTTAAAAGCCAATTTCAATAAATTTATTGTTTGTTTTGTAATTTGTATTTTGAGAACTTGAAAGCTATAGAAAAAAGTTCTATTGGTCGAAACTCAGGAGTCAGATTATCAATTAACTACTCTTGGACCTGAATTTTAGGGTTGTTTTTTGGTTGATATGATTTTTGCTCTTGATATTTTGTTTCTTGGCATTACACGTTACGGAGCTATTTGCTAACTCTGTGGTTTGTGGCGTTGTTTCGTTGATTCGTCGCTTTGTAATCCTCATTAATAATTTGACAATGAGTAGGCGGGTTGATGCAGTACGAAAATAATGTCTAGAAGAAATCCTAATAAAAACAAAATAGAAATAAAGGTTGGCTTTGGAATAAATTACAAAATTATCATTATTAAATTGATGCGAACAAAACGCAATTCAAACTTCAATTCTTCGACAAACTGTCAACACTCAAACTGTCATCATGTTTCTTGTCAATGTCAGGTGTCTATTATTTTATTTAGGTTTTTTAAACGTTAGGTACTTCCTGGAGTAGGTACCGGCAGCAGTTTGGCGATTGGTGTTTGTATTTGTAAAGTCAACATCAGTACAATTTGGTTTTCATTTTTAGCATACATTAATTATACGTAGTGCACAATCTACTCGATTTTGATGAATTAGTAACTGCCTTATACGTTTTTAAATCTTTGACTTTTTCAATATGAGTGAGGCTTATTTTGATTTAAAAAGAAAACTCGAAGAACTTGGTTACAATAGTACATTACCGGTAGACGCAGTATCTTTGGTAGAATGTATACTTGCCGATTTACTCCAAACGACGCGCAGTTTACAGCATTATATGGACCTCTCTAAAGAAGCTCTCTTGCAGCGAGATTCCTTGATGATGGAAGCAGAACCTTATAAGTGTGACAATGTTAGACTTATACAAGAGAATAACCACCTACATAGAGAGTTAATGCAACTAAAAGAAGAAAACCTAAAAGTTACCAAAGACAGCCGGAGAAAAATTAAGACTTTAACCGATGAGGTCTCAAAAAAGGAAACAATAATTAGTAAACTACAACATGATATACGGGACTTGAGTTTGAGAGGCTTGTGTGCAGAAACACAAAGCAGCCGAAATAAGAGTAGAAGGAAGGATGGAGGTGATTGCCAATCATCGAAACTTTGTATTTGTAATGAAAAAAGTGAATCTGTAGACAAAAATATTCTAGAACTCAACAAAGTAATTCAGACATTGCAAGAAAATAACAGTCAGTATATTGATGATATTGCATTACTCAAAAGTCAAATTGAATATAGAGACAGTGAAATCATTAGACTAAATATACTTTTAGAAGGAGGAAGACCTCTAGGAGCATTATGTAAAGACTTCTACTGTGAGAAACCAGATGCAAAAATACAAAAAGTAATAAAACAAGTAAAAGAACTTGAAAAAGCAAATGAAAACATGAAAAAAGAAATTGAGAACAGTCTAGAAAAGCAGCATGAAGCTATGCTCCGTGCTTTAGCTTTATCTGATAAGAATAAAACTTTACAGGAGGAGTTGCAAAAAGTTGACAGATTAGCTCTCAAAGTAGAAGATGATTGTAATAAACGATTGGCTTCTGCAATGAATGAAATCAATTTTTTGCAAACTAGAATAGAGGGGTTGACTTTAAAGAATTCAGAATTGGAAAGAGAATTAACACATAGATCTTATAAAGAAAGCTACTCAGAAATAAAAAAATATCAAGAATCATTAAGTCTTGCATTAAAAGAGAAGGATGTTTTACAAAGAGAAATCAAAGATTTACTTGAACTAAACAAAAGTTTACAGGATAAATTACTTTGTTTGTCTGAAGTCAATAAAAATTTCAATACAAAAGTGAGAACTGAGACTGAATTTCATAAAGATACTCCAAATTGTGTTATGAAAAATGAATTGAAGAGTCTTTTGGAAGATGAAAGGAAAAAATATGAGACTTATATAATGAATATTCAAGATAACTTGACCGAAACTATGAAACTTTTTAAAAGCAATACTACTAGTATGGAGAAGGGGAACCATCTCAGTCCTAACATGTCTTCTAACAATGCTTTCATTAGGGATTTGCATTCTAAATTATGTGAGAGTGAACAAAAGATACTTATGTTGAAAAAAGAAAATGATGAATTAAAAGCTAAAATGGACATCCAACAGGACTTTAATAGGCATAATTATAAAGATATTGTAAGTCACCTTAATATAGAAAACACTGAATTGTCAAAGGAAAATATTTTACTTAGTCAACGATTGAGTCAATATAAATCTTTGAACTCTAATGATAAGGATAACTCCTATAAACAAACATCTGCAAGACTGACTGCGAAAATTGAGGATATGACTAAAGAAATACAGTTATTAAAAAAAGACAAACAAAAATATAACTTACTGTATAAAGAAGCAACAGAATTATCTGATAAGTTAAAAAGAGATTTAATACATAAACAAAATGAAATTGAACATTTAGATGAAGAAAATCGTTCTTATAAAATGACTAACAGAACTGGAAAAGCTTCAGCGGAGCAACTTAAAGAAGAATGTAACTTTCTAAAAGAACAAATAAAAAGACTGCAAACAGATTATATCAATGAAAAAACATTAGCTAACCAAATAAAAAATATACAATTAGAAACTGAACGAAATAGTTCTGACGTACAACATGAATTCTTATCAACTCAAAAAAAACTTAGTTTATCTATAGATACCATTCAAAGTTTGGAAAAGAAATGTAAAGATTTGCAATCAGAAATACTGAAACTCAAGAATGATAAGTTACATTTAATAGATAATATAAAGGTAATGGACAAAGAACGTGATAAATTAGTTATTGAATTAGACAACAAAACAGAAAATATTGGTGTTTTAGAACATAATATACAATCACAGTCATATGATATAAAGAAGCTAGAAAATGAAATTGCAGATATGAAAAGAAAACTTACTTTGAATAAAGTTACTGAACACAAAGTAGTTGATTATGAATCACAAATTAAATTCTTAAATGGAGAAATACTAAGGATAACACAACAATTCGATACTGCTGTTATGGAAAATAAACATTTACAAAACAGTTTAGCGGATTCTAATGGTGCATTAAAGTTGACAAAAATTGAATTAGAGAAATCGAAGAAAGATGTAGATGGTTTGAAGCAGCAACTACAGCATTATGTTGCAGAGATCCGAAGGATTGAGGATCTGCTATCACAAAAAGAAGCTGAAAGGTCTGATATGCTTGAACATTTTGCTAGCCTCTCTGTAGAAGCCAATATATTAGAAAATACTAACCATTCCTTAGAAAGCGAATCAGCCTCTAAATCGTTGCAGTTACAAACATATGTAAATAAAATACAAAATTTGGAGGAAAAGCTAATAGACAAAAATAACATAATTGAAAGTCAATTGGCTCGAATCTCAGAAATGACATGTACAATAAGCCAGTTAGAAAGTGAAATAAAGTTAATTACTGAAGAAAAAGTCATTCTTGGGCAAAATGTATCTTACCTTAAGCAATTGTGCAGTAATCTGCAAGCAAATAAAAATACTGGTGGTATAGGGAGCAGTGATTCAGAATTAAAATTATATGAAAATAGAATCAAAACACTTTCAAGCTCTAAAGGTAAACTAGAATCAGAAAAAGAACAACTAAAGGACAATTTATTGACTGCAGAAACTTTATTATCTAATGCAAGAAGGGAAATTGTAGAGTTGAAATTGGCATTACAAGATGCAACAGCAGAAACTAAGTCATTACAGGAACATCTCAGACTAAACTCTCAGAATGAAGACATTGAAGAGGTAATCTTATTTATGAAACTAAAACTGTTAATTTGATACAACAATATGCTTTTTTACTATTAATAAGTACTAACTATAAACAATTTTTTTTTTCAGAACATCTTATCACAGGAGAAGCTAGAGGTCCCTCTTATATTAGGAGAAACAATTGAAGAATTAAGTCATGAAGATGATGACAGTGATCACTATCACCATAGACATTCAAAATATATATACAGTAGTACACTTTGAGTAAGGTATTGGAGGTATGATGTAAAAAGAGCACTAACAGACCAGTGTAGTACAATATAAGCAATGATTGTTGTGCAATATATTGTTATTTATTCAGAGTTATAAATGTTAATCTTAAAGTCAACACAACATAAAAAAATCTGCATGACACACTCATTTGTAATTGTATGTTATTATAAAAATTTGAAAGTGTTTTTTTTACATTGAATCAATATCATGCTAACCTAAACAAAAGCAATTGATTATGTATTGAATTTCTGATAATATTAATTAGACTTAAGTGACCAAACATGTTTATGTTTTTACTTGTACTATGTAGTTTATGAAAATTGGTTGGTTAATTTATTGATCAGTGGTAATGGAATATGGATAGACTATGGAATGTATGTAAATTAAACATAAAGCATTTATTAAACACGAATGAGTTAATGTCTGGTGTATTATTATTGTAATATATTATTATATTATTTATATACAAGACTTAAGATAAATAAAGGAAACAATTTGTATATTACAAACCAAGTTTATTCTTTCCCTTTTGATATACATTTAAAAAGTTGATACATCTTGCAATACTTTCCTATATAAAAATTTATACTATACACCCAAACTATAATACAGCTATGTAATATTGCAGATTATAGGGTTTAAACTTGTGAGATGATGGTCAGTTTTATTATTTTGTACACTAGCAAATTTTTTTATAAGTATACTTATGATATCAATTATAAACTTTAGTTGTTAGGGACTTAGAAAATTCTTTTGATGAATCAAAATAAATAGGTTACAATTTCAATCTATGAAATTAAAAATAATGGGTATTTATTAATATTCAATAGACATTAATTTAGTTGATGTCATATTATTAAACAATACATACATTTTGATTTTTTTATCAACACCCATGACAAATAATTGCAATATCTATTCAATCATTCTAAACAGAGGTAGGTGAAAATTTGTATTCACTGATAAGTACACTAGGATATATTATAAAGCAATATTTAAGTATTCTATACTAAAAATTAAATATTTCACCAGATTATATACAAAAAAATGCTTTTGCCAATTAAATACATTTTGACTAATATTTACAATATGCAAAATTAAAACATTGCAGTTAATTTTTTTAAAGCTATAATAATTTGCAGTCAGTATGTTAATTTTCAGATTTCGGTGGGTCTAAATAAGATCACTAATTAAACAGCTGAATCATGTAAATCATGTTTGACATTTTCATAAAATATAATTATATTTTTTTAATAAACTTTTTTTAGGGAATGCATATTTGCATGAAGTATGCATTAAAAAAATGGTTAACATAAACAGTGACATGCAAAGTACATCTTGTCAAGGCAAGCAAGAAGTAACAAAAGCTTTGTATTATTACACAACTGAATTGGGATTAAATTATAAAGCTTGTAGTGCCTTTCTCACCTTTTAAACTGCATGCCACCAATTCAAAGTATCTGGTTAGTAACTTAGTTGAAAACTCAGTCATATTTTAAAATAATTGTAATACTAATTTTTTTACAATAACTTACATTAGGATCTCTTTACAGAACAATTTGCTGGCCATTGTGCTACATCTATCAATACAATAATATTTTTATGCTAAATTTACAGGGATTATATAAATAACATTCCTTTCAATTTTGACTACATGAAGAGCATATGCCTATGATGCATATTATACTAGAGGTAGCATAGAAATTTGACTGTGACAATATAATGAACTGGCTTGGATTGGCTGATTTCCATCCTTATTGGCTATAATCTTGACTGTAATAATGTGCACTGAATTCACCCAGTAAAAAAAATTGCCACCATCAAAAGTTCACTGCTAGGCCTACAAGACACATATGAAGAGTGATTGATGTCACTTATAATAGCAAGCATAATAATTTATTACACTAATGAGTATTTTTATATATGTATAATGTATACAATTACAATTATTGATGCAAACTCATTAAGAGATCATGCAACATTCAGCACCATCCCTCAAGATCATATATCATACTATTAAACTATGATAATTGACATTACTGTAGTTTCATACTTCTTCGTTTCTATCCATTATTACTCTCACATTTTCATATATGTAGAATATTACAGTGTAGCTAAAATCCTTGTGAAGCCAATACCAGCACCAAGTATAGTCTGTCCTATGCCCCATATCATGGCGTGTATGGGGGGCATGGCTAAGTCTGCTGCACGATAAATAAAGGCAATTGCTGCACTGCTTGCTACACCTGAGGTCACCGGACTCACCACACCCATCACTATAAGTAACACAGGGAAAAACTTTCCATATTTATGCTTTCTTAATGTGCCAAAAGCAACGAGTGCAGCACAGGTGTGTACGAATACGGATGAGCATAGAGACCACAAAAACACTGGGTACCACATCTCGCCAAATGTGTCTAGAGCGTCACGAGGAGACAATCTCAATATATCCACAAATGAATCAAACTCTGATACTCTAAATTCTGACAACATGTCATACATGTTGTCCCGAGGGTTTTGATGCTTACAGGCATCGGGGCAGTTGTGATCATGAATTTAAGAATGACACAAAAGCAAAACAGAACACTGCACCAAAGCTTGCGACAATTACTTTCTCCGTTTAGCTAAAACATAGGAATTTTTATATTACAACTGAAAAATCACTGAAATTACAAAAAACTATTGTTTGTTAGAAATCGTTTTAAAGAATAAGATTTGCTTTGGTGATCGGTTTGGTTTATTCAGTGTTCTCACTTCAACTTCTGACATTGTGTTTGACATGAATAACATTTGACATTATTTTTTCTCCCCATTCTTTCCCGTAGGGAAAACGTCATTTGTCAAATTACAAAATATCTTCACGATCATGACTGAAACGTCAAAATTTTTTTTTGTCTTTATTTGTCTCGCTGTAGATTCTTGTTCTTCAAGGGTAAGTTATACAAATTTGATTATAGACCAAGTAAATCATAGATTTATTTTATAACTATCAATAGATCGGCTATAAGTAACCTCAGTGAAAATAAAGGTGCACTTACCTCTATTATACCATAATAGAGGTATCAAACTACAAACTTACAAAGATGAGACTAAAACACACGTGTGTGTGTCTTATGAGCATAAAATGTAACCATGTGTAACACAGATAGTCTTGCGCCGTGCACCCTGTTGAATATTGACAAAGTATAAAAAAAATATTAACGTGTGATGTATACATTGCATTTTATTAATGTATAAAAATAAAACTATTAATCAAAGCTGTTAAGTTTGTATTTGGTCAAACAAAACTAATTTATTGTAAAAATGTCTCAACTTTCCTTGGACGTGTTTTTAATCTAATAGCATCCGATTTTATTGATTGCATATTGCATATTGCTGTTGTTGTAGTCATAAATACGTATCAAAATCAACTAAGTTTTTAACAAAATTAAACTAAACCAAGTATAAAGGATAATCCATTTATGAAACATTTTTACAAATAATAAAAGTGATGGATTTCTTAATATAATTATTGTTTGCGAAATACTTATGTTTACTATGTTCAACTGGGGTTCACGGAGTCAATATTTTTTTCTATTCTGGGTCGGGTTGCGCTGATTATTGTTAGATATTTGGTTTGAAAGAACGTGCGCCAAATTGACATTATAGACATAACTTTTCAAGGATAATAAACCGGAAAGAACTGCCTTGTAAAGAGAGGTGCCTGCGTTCAAATTTGGGTTGGGCCTAAAATGTTAGGCATAGCATATATTCTGTTAAATAATTTTCAGTACCACCAATATAAATCATATATATCTTCAAAATTTATTATTGAAAATTATCTCACTATTAGATTATATAATTAGAAATTATATTTTCTAGCCAACTTGCGAAACATTTCAAAGGGATGTTTGTACAATTCTGCGTATAAATCGAGGGGTATGGGTTTCCTGCCAAACACTTATAACAGATTAGCCCGCTCTACCATCTTAGATTTGGTCGTTTCTTACCTCATTATATATATATAAAAAAAAAATATGGGTGTACAAATGTATTTTAAATAATACAGTATTATTCCTTATCTAATTAAATACATTAGACACGTTGTGAATTTAATGTGGATAAAAATTGTTCCTCACACATATCATTAAAATGAATTTCTTAGAGGATATCAGAGTTTAAAAAAGCGGGGGCACGGTGGATACCATGTGCTACATTCAAAATCCTGAAAAACTGAATTCAAGTTACATACACACTTAAATACATTGCACTCGTGTGAATCCGGGTGGGTCGTTAGTAAAGGTATAAAACTATCATTTAAAAATAATCAATTCTTCACGATTAATCGATTTAGCTGCAGGTGTCACTAAATTTTGGTACCTGAAGTTAGGAACAAGTTATAAATTTGGACCTATAGTCTGTGATAAATAATCTATTAGTATTACCGATCTGTGGTCTGTAAAGTTTTTTAATAGGTACCTGGCGTTCATCGATATCTTTAAAGTATAATATAATTGAAAAGTAACATAGTATACTGTAAATACTTAAATTGAAGCCTGGGATTGATCCTAAATAAAGGTAAGCCTCATTACAATCAGTCTCAGAGTTAAAAGTTTATCGATTACTTGTGTGAAGTTCGGGCGTTCCATTCAATCTGTCAACAACGAATAATCTAAAATCACATAACCTCGAAAAGTAATTGCAGCATTGAGCAGTGAGCCTGATCCGCGTGTTATTGTGATTTGGTGACTGTAATATATTTTAAATTTTACAATGGTGAAAGTGAGGTCTGCGCCGGGTGCGCCCCGGAAGCAGGGCTTCAACAAGTCCGGGCATTCTATGAATCCCGAGAGACCTACCGAAGGTTTGAAAGGTGTTGGAAAACCTAGAACCAAGGGAACCATAAAGAGGCTACAGATGTACCGTAATTTCAAAGCCAAAAGAGATAAGACGGGAAAAATATTGACGCCTGCACCATTTCAAGGTTGGCTGCCATCTGGTACTCAAGCTAGGGTTGAGCCAAACCAGAAATGGTTTGGTAATTCTCGGGTAATATCACAAAATGCATTACAAAAGTTCCAAGATGAGTTTGGAGCTGCTGTCAAAAATCCTTATCAAGTTATAATGAAACCAACAAATTTGCCAATAACGTTGCTCAATGAAAAAGCAAAAAATGCCAGAGTACATTTACTAGACACTGAAGGGTTTGATCAAACATTTGGTCCAAAAAAACAAAGAAAACGTGTTAACTTAAAATTTAACGACTTGGAAACTTTATCTAAAGCTGTTGAAGAGAATGCTGAAAAATACGATGAAACTAAAGATATAGACAGAGTGCGTGAAGACAGTGGCATTAAAGATGGTCAGAGAGAGTGGATATTTGGAGCGGGGATGAGCAGAAGAATTTGGAATGAATTGTACAAAGTGATAGATTCCTCAGATGTGTTGTTGCAAGTGCTTGATGCAAGAGATCCAATGGGTACCAGAAGTCCATATGTAGAAAAATTCTTGAGAGAAGAAAAGCCACATAAGCACTTAATATTCATTTTAAACAAAGTGGATTTGGTTCCAAATTGGGTAACACAGAGGTGGGTGGCAATTTTGAGCTCTGAATACCCCACAATTGCATTCCATGCATCCATGACACATCCTTTTGGTAAGGGTTCGCTAATAAATTTACTGCGACAATTTGCTAAATTACATATTGACAAAAAGCAAATTAGTGTTGGCTTTATTGGATATCCAAATGTAGGCAAGTCTTCTGTTATTAATACTCTGAGAGCTAAAAAAGTGTGTAAAGTTGCACCTATTGCTGGTGAAACAAAAGTATGGCAATACATAACATTAATGAGAAGAATATATTTGATTGATTGTCCTGGAGTTGTATATCCCTCTGCGGAAACCGACACAGAAAAAGTCCTTAAAGGTGTAGTGAGGGTTGAACTTGTACAAAACCCAGAAGATTACATTGAAGAGGTGATAAAGAGAGTCAGAAAGGAATACCTTATAAAAACATACAAAGTTGACGGTTGGGAAACTGCAACAGAGTTTTTAGAAAAATTAGCTGCTCGCACTGGAAAATTACTAAAGAAAGGAGAACCTGATATTCCACAAGTTTCAAAAATGGTACTGAATGACTGGCAAAGAGGTAAACTTCCATTTTATATAGCACCTGAAGGATTCGAGGTTCCATTACCAAAAAAGGATGATGACGATAAAGAGGCTGAGAAATTAAATGAAGAAAATAAAGAAACTCCTAAGGAGATGACAGAAGTGGAAGAAAAAGACGATGCATCAGAAAAGCCTGTCTTAACTGTCAATAAGTTGGTAATAGCACAAGATTTTGCTAAGATCAGGGTAGGATTGCGATTTGACAATGATGATGATGTGAAACCTCTTAATAATATTGTTATTCCAGAAGAGTTAAAAGGTATAGATGAAACACTAGATGAGAGCCAATCACAGACTGGAGAAGAGGAAGAGAAAAATGAAACTGTTGATGATAGTGATTCTGATATTAGTGACTTTTATAGCACTGACGAAAATGAGTGCAGTGATGTGGAAGATCATTTGACAAATGATCCAGAGACCATTAAAGAATTAAAGAGAAAGAGGCTCCAAGTAGCAAGTGGAACATTTACAGTAGAAGATGTGATGCAGAAAAGAAAGAAACACAAAGCCAATGATGATGCATCTTCAAAGAAGAAGATGACTGCAAAGCAAAGGCGGGCGTTGGAAAGGGCTCAAAAGCGTACCAAAACAGGAAGCGATTTCTATGAAGTGTCGAATGTTAAAAACAGGAATAGAAATAGAAAAAAACCTGTCTAGATTTAATATTCTGCTTAGAATAAATATAATTTTTTGTATTCATTTTAATGTTTGCCTTATCCATTTGTATTTACAGAGCACTAGCAGAAGCAGTTAATATTACTATTTTAAGCCTCAGTATAAAACTTGGTAGTCACACCTTCTGAACACTGAACACTAATGGAACCAAGTGTTCAGTTTTTATAATAATAAACTGTGGGTAATAGTTATAAATATGGGTCCTATTTTGTGGACCCAAGTTCTTTTTTTTTTTGTTACATTAACCTCTGAGACACCAGGGCTTTCCAGGGTTTCAGTTTGTGTCAAGTATGTCGAAATAAAACAATCATTGTCAGTATCAAACTCTCTTTTACTTTTAGACCTTCTTAATCATTTATCTGTTTTAAATGAATTTAAATTTGTTTATCCATTGGTAAAAATTATAAAAAATTAATAGAAATAGCATCAATATTTTATGTACAAACATTGCTTTTGGCGAGTATCATGCCAAGCCCGTTTTTGATTTTGTTCGTCATTTAAATAAATAACTATGACAATACACATATCGCCAAAGTAAACATAGCTTGTGTTATGGGAACTGAGATGACTACTGATGATACTTTTTTAAGGAATAATATTACATAAATACTTATAAAATACATGTATACATATAACGCCCAGACACTGAAAAACATCCATGTTTACCACACACCCATTTTCCAGTTGTGGGAATCGAACCCACAGCTTTGGACTCAGCAGGGTCGCCGTCCACTACGCCAATCGGCGTGTCATTTGAATCATAGTGGAAATTATTTGGGTTTAGTTTCTGTATAATTAGCTATCAGAATTAGTTTAGTAGATCTAACATCTGTGAGTTCTGTGACTTTTGTGGTACACAAAACTCTAAACGGAACTACAGTGGCGCCATCTTATATGTGGTGAAGAACATATCTTCATGGAAATCTACATATAATTTAAGTTTCGAGAATTGTTTGCTAAAGCTATCTTTAATAAATGTTTCAGTCTGGTGAGTGGGTGCCGCCAACCGATTTAACGTTACCATACCACTAACACTTGTTTGACTTGTTTGACGGCCGATTGGCGCAGTTTGCAGCGATCCTGCTTTCTGAGTCCAAGGCCGTGGGTTCGATTCCCACAACTGGAAAATGTTCGTGTGATGAGCATGAATGTTTTTCAGTGTCTGGGTGTTTATATGTATATTCTAAGTATTTATGTATATTATTTATAAAAAATATTCAACAGTCATCGTAGTACCCATAACACAAGCTACGCTTACTTTGGGGCTAGATGGCGATGTGTGCACTATCGTAATATATTTATTTATTTATTTATTTAACAGGTTAGACCGCTACCATCTTAGGCTTTAAGTCACTTACAATCGGGTGAGATTGTAGTAAGGGGCTAAGTAGTGGCGAAGTAAAAAATAATTACTGGTATATGTATAGTATATTAAATATGTGCAATACCAGCAATTTTAGGAGGCAAGCTATATCTATAATTCAACTGTATCTTAATTAATTAACAAATTTTTTTCAGATGTCTTCTGGAAGTGAAAGTGACGATGACTATGTACCTGAAGAACCTGCACAGGTTTCTGAGGAAGAATCGGCTGATGAGGAGACCAACATAGAGTATGAAAAGGAAGTTGAACACAAAACCAAGAAGAGAAAATCTGTACAGTTATCTAAAGGAAAAAAGAAAATTAAAACAAGAAATGGCGTTAGTGAAATTCAGACTAAAGAAAAAGTAGAACCAGAATCCTTAGAACTAGAAGCTCAGATACCGGAAGAGGATAAAAAAAGAGAAGATGATCTGTGGTCCAAGTTCTTAGAAGGAACTGACACTAAACCAAAATCTACAATTACTGAATCAAATACTGTGAAGCCTGCACAATCCTCTACAAATATTCCAGAAGCTAAAAAACTCAGTGCAAAAGAGAAAGAAGATGATAAGGAAAGAGAGAGACGAATATTCGAATTTGCAGGAGAAACCGTTGTTGTTGAAAATAATGTGATAAAAGAACGAATTAAGACGACGGAGGGTGCAGCTTCAGGTGTGTAATGTCGAAACATTATAAATTACTACTACTACTATAAATTACCTGGTTACTCGCTCGGTTGTTTCGGTTTTTTTTTTGTCATTTCGTTGGTTAAAATATTACATCATGAAACTAGTGTGCTTTACACTATAGTGCCAAGCCAAACTATCCGCGGACCAAATGTAAACAAACAAATGACACTTTTTATAGTGTTTAATGTGTAGTTTTTACAGTAGGCGAAAGTGATGTTTAAATTGTTTGATGTTTTACAACACTGTTACTGTAAAACTACAAAATTGCCACTAGGCGATACTCGTCATTAGTTTGTCGACACATTTGTTCTGCGGATAGATTGGCAGCACTTTAGTCAATATTACGATAAGAAAATAATAATGAGAATATAATAATGAACAAGTAACATGCACGCTTTGCAACACTCTTGCGAATTGTAGCTATCGTCTCTTGTACCTGGTCACTGGTATTTGTAGGTATCTAATTATTAGTAAAACAATTATTAAAATTCGGTATTTACAAATCTTAAAATAATACCGAACGGTTTTTGGTTTTCAATTATAGTTATGTTTGACAATAATTTGTGTTACGATTTTTGTTGTGGCTGCGCTATTTTTTCGTTTCTCCTTTTCCTTTTCTCCTAAGGATTGTAGTGTGATGTTTAATAGCCTTAACCTTTTTCTAGAATTGGGCTATCGAATGTTTCATCGAATTCTTTCGTTCTTTCGTAAGAGTATAAACGAAAAAAGAAACAAACTCTCGTATTATTTTCGTATTTCTCGTTTATCGTCTTTATATTTAAAACACACATGGTAATTTCTCTGAGAACTAAGAGTATAGATATACTTAGACGGATCTTATCTGAAATATTATGGTGTTGATTGTGATCAACGATTGAATGATTTGCATCCACAAAATTGCGGTATATAATTTTCTTAAAAACAAACATGACGTCAACAAAAAAAACATTTAGTTTTACTGCCAACTTTTCGATTTTCATTATAGTAGTAAAATAATAAAACAATTTTTAACAATGTTAATTTTACTTTTTATTTTTTTAATTCCAATACAAGTTAGCCCTTGTCTGCAATCTCACCTGGTGGTAAGTGATGATGTAAGTAGTCAAAGATGTAGCGGGCTAACCTGTTAGAGAGTATGGTAGTCATACCTCGAATCGGTTTCTAAGCGATATTGCACCAGAACACAAAATTGCTTACCGTCTTTGTCGTTACAAGCCACGGCGAAAGCCTCCCACCAGACCAGACCAGAGAAAATTCCGAAATAATATATTCGCAAAGCTCACCGTTGCGCCAGGGAACTTTTTTATATAAAAAAAAATGGTCAATTCCAGTAAGTAAAGTAGAAGAAAAGTCCCGAAGTCGAGGCAGCGGAGGCCTTTCCAGTGTTTTGGGCCAGCTAAATAAGAAGAATACATTGTCGACACTTGAAAAATCTAAACTCGATTGGAACACCTATAAAAAAGAAGAAGGCGTAGAAGAAGAAGTTGCAAGTATTAACAAAGGGAAAACTGGGTGAGTTTATCTTTTTAATCGACTTTAAAAGGGAGGGACGTTTGTTCGGACATAACTACGTCATTATATATTTGTATTTGCTAAATTATTTTTTGTTCGATAGGGGTTTATTCCGAAATTGTCCCATTTAGGTGATGAGATTCGATGACAGACAACGGGACTCTCCAAAAAAAATTCAGCAACCAACCGCAATGGCAGCCAATTCATAATAATGTATCGTTTACGCAACGTAACATTACGCGCGTACACTCGAAAGGGTATTAAGTATATCGGGGTACACGCACATTTTCAATCAAAGTTAGTAGCACTTGCATATTTTTTCACGACTGTAAGCTTAATATGGGATAGCATATTATTCAAAAATATTTTAAGTTTTTTTTTTTTTAAATTAAACAATAGTTCTACCTTGTTTTAATTATAGATTCGATTTTGTGATAACTGGCTAGACAACCCGGGTGGTTTTTAGTTCTGGTGTACCATCTTTAGAGGAAGTCCCACATAACGTCCGTGCTGCCAAGGGTCGGACATACCCATAAAGCTTTTGTGTTATCACAGCCTCAATCTCGTTTATTTGAACTTACATGATATCTAACATGTTAGATACCAGCCAATCCGCATTTTAGACCCTCTGAGTGATTCAGGATCCTCTTTTATCCTGCTTTAACTCTCTCTCTTCTATACGGGAAGCTAGCAGTTAGAAACTTATGTGCTGAGGATTACTAAAATATCTCCCTAGGGGATGGGTTATTATTTTTGATATTGTTAATTGAAATCTACTTACACAGACATATTGTCCACAATCTATCTGTTACCCTACGCTGTGAACTCTGGGCCAAATGTAATTTAAATCAGACGTTCAATCGTTGTTAAAAATCTTCGCAGCCTTTCGCATTTATCACATCTCGCACTGTTATTATTATTATTGTGAAGTGTGATAAATGGGTATGCGTTTAAATGTATGTATTGATATAAACGCATTATTTTTCTCTCTCTCTATGGTCGTTCCTTCATCACTGAAGATCGTGGTCCTGGTGAGATCTCAACTTCGCGTTGGTAAACTGTCTCCATCGACTTCTGTTGGAGGCCATTTTTGCGATTTGATAGAAGCGGTCTGAATTTGATTTTTTCAGCTGGTCTGCCCATCTTGTTGGGGACCGGCCTCTAGGTCTTTTGCCTTCGGTGTACATATATTTTCACTATTATGTGAAAATGTATGTATTATTAAGCACTCATCCATGCATGCCTGAATTGATCATTTAATCGACCCACCAGAAAACAAATTTGTGTAGTCTTGTTGTTACAAGAGTGTTTTGTATTGTGCGTTTTGGCGGTTCTTATAGGATCGATGTCAAGCTTAATAATATTTAAAAAAAAAATGTTTACAGATTTTTGGACCGTCGAGATTTCTTAGAGAGAACAGACATGCGTCAGTACGAGATCGAGAGAGATTTACGAATGAGCAAACGCAGCAAGCGTTGAAAACCATACAACTGTAGTACGCGCGATCTTATTTGCCCGGACTGAAATAAGCAACGAGTTGCTACGCATCAGATATTGTTTTTATTAATAAAATAGTAGCGTGTACATGCGTGCACGTCTTTGAAAGCCAACTTCAGACCGGCCAAGTAAAGTGTTACTATCTGTATTTACCTCCTTCGACTTTTTAATCTCATGCCATAACAGATTGTTAGGACGTCTTAATAAAGTATGCAGATACATTTTTCGTTTTATTTTATAAACCATTCAACAAAAAAGACTTATCATTAATCTGTTATCATGAACCCTGCGGTTCCAATCGAGTTAACTATGGGTCGTAAAGAGCTGTTATATCTATACGTATCTTATTATAAAACCGCAACTGGACGATTCCTGTACAGTTTATATTTTGATTTTGCAACAATGAAATTGAGTGAGGCTTCAATAATGATAGAGAAGCCAACAGATTTTTATTTGATTAAATGTAACACTATCCGTTTCTGCGTCTGTACACAGACAACTGTGCACAGACACAGAAACGGATGGTGTCTCAATAGTGACTGACGGGCAAATATTAAATAAAAAGATTATGGTACTTTATTGTTTGATTACCTATCTCCTAAACTATGTGGCCAAATAACATGCTAAATAAAGTGCAAGATTATTTTACACCCGGATGTCTTGATAAAAAAAATGCCTTTTTCTGTAAGGTCTAATATAATATTCTATGCCTAATAATGACAATTGAAAATCAGCACTTAGTATTACAAATATCGTCGATGTAAAATGCCTTATAGGTTATTTATTGTGCCGGGCAAGGTAGAAGACATTAGAATCCAATATTTTTTCAGCATTGAAGCAGTAACATCAAAGCAAAATGGTCCGACTGTTGTTCGTTTTAGAGTCGGAAATTCTGTAATCTTGTACATTTACTATTTTATAAAAACGTGTGTTGTGGAATTGTAGACGAATTTGATTTTAAAACCAAGTTAAAAAAATTACATTTCACTAAGACGTGACAGAGTATCAATAATTGAAACAGAACTTTATAAATTGTATGCTATGGTATCGTGTGGTAGAGAAGTGTTAGAACAAGGGAGAATATCTTTCCATGCTTTAATAAAAAAAAAAAAGTTTGCTCTATTTAAAACGCTCCCACGATGAATTGGTTCAATATCAATGGATCGCCATTATCGTATTTCGTTTGTCCAATAACTATAACTAACAACCTCGCAAGGTCCATTTCATCCATTTGCCTCAATCACGCCAATGAGTGCGACTTGCCGCAATCAATTTCAATCTGAATAATTTAGGGTGTCCACTATTAACTATTACAAGCTAAATTACACGTTAGGGAAAAGTCAGGCAATTTATTTAGCGGTTAGTAACACTACCTAGTTGATGAGTGGTTATTCAGTTCAAATGTGGATCACGTTTTGGATTCTTGAATAGCATTGGTAGTAGCCTGCATTCAGAAGACAAAAGGACATGCCGCGGTGGGTCATAGTTCATCCTGCCAATGGTCCGAGGTAGCCATAAAGCCTTGCCACCGCGCCAAAAAATTGGCTCGTGTTGTCGGTTTCGGTTGGTAATAATGTGTCTCGTGAAGACAAGAAATGATTGTAGAATGATTGAAGAAAAACTGTAGAAATGATTCTATCAAGTAAGGTCTTGAATAAATGAAACCACATTATAACATGATTAATAGTGCCAAATTTCATCAAGATCAGCGCAGCGGTTATGACGGACATAACATATAAGTAACAAACGGACAAATACATGGCAGTTGCATATGTCAGACTACTGTTTGTAGGAGGTTATTACGCCGTGGTTAGTAGTTACCACCCTACCGACAAGGACCTGCCGCTCAGCGATTAAGCGTTCACGTACGATATAATTTACTTCTCCGATATCAAGTCGCTATAATCAATTCCTTATTTCCACAACTACAAGTTGAGGACATAAAAGAAAAATAGAAACACAAAAACAGAAGCAGAACAGAAAAGTCGGTGTTATTGATTCGTAATGAACCCTGCCAGGCAAGTTTAGGATTAGGAAAACTCATAAACAGATTGGAAGCTTTTGTGAGTAGACTCCATAGAAAGTCAAAACGTTATTACGTAACTGCAGATATTAATGCCTATATTTACTGTAAGAGTTTTGTGGCCTAGTTGCGTCAAAGTCTATTAGTCGATTACTCTGATTAAGCCATAAATGACAGAGGACGGCAAGGAACACACAGGTTGGCTTGCCTACTTATGACGCTAAAACGTGGAGTGATCCACAAATATAAAGACGCTGAGCGCCTTATGGAAAGTGGTATGTTACCTGTTAAAGTATCTAATTTGAAATGAAGAGATCCACAGGAGAACCAATGTTATTGACTCAAACGAAACATAATATATAGGCAGGCTAGGCAGCTTGGTGTGGTCTATTAGGATTAAGGAAGCGGTTAGGATTAGCCTAGTGGTTAGGATTCCAGCTTCATTTTCAGGGGGCCGCGTTCGAATCCAGGCACGTACCATTACTTTTCTAAGTTATTTTATGTTCAGTTAAGTTAAATGCGTTTTGAACAATAAAAATATCACACAACGGTATAAATAAAAACATCGTAAGGAAACCTGCATGTCTGAGATTTCTCCATGTTCTCAAAGGCGTGTGGCCTGGCGCTGACCCAGTCCAGACCAATCGGTCTGGACTGGGTCAGCGTTGTGGCCTAAACCGGACTGCGGCGGTTGGTGCGATGGGGGGAACTGTGTGTGTATGTGTGGATAAGAAAAAATAAATTGCCAGAAGTTGTACGCAGAATGAATTCTGGAAAAACGTTAGCCGTCTAAGAAGTCTTCTTTCAATCAAAGTTTAGATTCCCTGATAATCCTGTGGGATATTTTAACATTATCGCAAATAGAATGGACACCCTGCTAGTGAACTGCGATAGGCGTTCGACCGTCAACGATTTGCACACTTTGTGCTAATAAAGCACTAAACAGTCTATTTGCCATGGCACGTCACGTCGCAGTTCGCAGTTGTGAACTTGCCACGGAGACTTCCTGACGCTTACGCAATTGACGTAATAGTGATATTGTTTTGGTGAAGTGTAACTCATGTTGAGTTAACGATGACCACTTATGGACGGTGGACTATGTTCGAGGGTGCCATGGATGCCGTTCAGGTAATTAACTTTTAACAACTGAACTAAGCAAACTAGGTAGTAATTTATGATTTGTCACCATATTTATTAAACATTGCATAGAATCTACAAAAAAACAATAACCTAAATTTCAGTGCATTATTATTTTAAATTGCGTGGCGGTTTGCATAATGCATAATCAGTGACGGGTAATTTTTTGGTGAAATAGTTATTCTTGTTTTGTAAATGACCACTTTTAGTCGGTGAACAATGTCCGAGGGCGCTGTGGGTGCTAAAACTTAAAAAAACGGGACCGCTTAGGAATGTTTTTTTTCTATAAATACTTACATACATTTTGTCATAATTATTATTAGGTACCTAGTTTCATTGCTTGCTAGTATTTAGATAGCGTAGCGATTTCTTAGCAATAATAAGGTTAGATGCCAATTAATTATGTTCGAGGGTTCCGTGGATTCATGTGATTCCGTGGTTTAATAAATTTTAAACAACTGAACTAGTTCAGTAATCTAAATTTTTTTTCTCTTATATTATATTTTATAAGTAGTTAAGTAGCTAAATAATTAAAGCTAGGTACTAATTAATATGGATTCTTAATAATAATAAATAGGCATACCTACTACGTTTGGTAGGCGGTTTCTTGCATAAGCTTTGCTATGTACCTAGTAGATACTGGTAAAGAACTAATTTCAAAATGATGTCATTTAATCAGTTTTACATATTTAGGTTGTTGGTACATATCGATATGAATATACACAATAATAGTTCTGTGCGTTGGTTTGTTCTATTAATTAGATACCTTTATTTCAGCGGTTGCGATAAAAATATAACGTGATAGGAATTTGTTTGAAAAGACTCAATCGCATTTTCTTTCTTCTTTCATAAGACATTTTATAGCTATTCAAATGTAAGCCTAAACTTTAATTACTAACTTACCTTGTTCGATAAGTAATATTGTTCTTTACGTAGGTACTTGAGTAGGTACGTACAGCCTCAGAAGTGAGATTCAAGAACCTTCGACGTTTTTTTGATTTAAGTCCGCCCACCCATTCACTTTTGTGTTTTTGGGCTTCAGTATTAAAATACGGTAAGTATACTGAATGAAGCCTTAAATATAGTGAACTACAATAGTTAGGATTACTACCAAGGAATGTAAATTGCCACCCAATTAAAAAAAAAAGTAGATCTACATGTGTTCATACAGACTATAAATTATAAATAACGTAGCTCATAATAATGTATGAATGAAGGACAAAATATTTCATGTCAAAATTTATTGTTGCCTTCTATATCAAACAGGGTTTTTTCCTCTAAAAGATACACAGGAGATTATTTTTTCGACGCCACTTTCATTATGCAAAAGCAGTGGCATGTTTCTAGCTTGCCGGCGTCAAAGAGATTCATCATAATTTATAGCGTAGATTCCAGCTTCGGCAAAGGAGGCAGCTTCACAAGTTTTTTTTGTTCTTTAACCGAGATATGACGTCTGACACTCGGTTAAATTAAATACATTATATAATTTTTTTTTTAAATTTTCGTATCTAGGTAGATTTTGCGTATCGGGGTGAGTTGATGAGTTGCTTGGTACCAATCTTAATTTGGACATCGTTATTTGAACAATCCAAAACATTTGGTTAAAAACATTCCATATGCCATCCTCTTGTCAATACAATAAATATGAAACCTAGCATAAACAATTACGATTACCAGTACCAGATTGTTACTTTAAAATCTTTTTTATTTTTGGTTTAAACGAGCCATATTTATAAGGAGATCACTGTCGCCTGAAACACAGGTTTATACCTAGCTTAGGGGCAGTTAATTTCTTGAGTAATTTACTTGAGTATACTCAAGTAAATTATAAAAATTATATATGTTCAAAAAAATACCACCTACCAAAACACCCAGTACAAAATTCAAAATTCAAAATTCATTTGTTTTAAGTAGGCCTTAGGCATAGGCCTAGATAATAAGCACTTTTGAAACGTCAAGTCTGTCTGTGTGTAGTGACTCTACCACCGGTTCGGAAGGCAGATTCTACCGAGAAGAAGCCGGCAAGAAACTCAGCAGTTGCTCTTTTCCAATATCAACAATTTACATTTTACTAACACTATAGACACGGTACCTCATCCAGTAAAGTACATTGTGTATATATAGCTATATACTTATTATTAAAGATGCAATGATGATTGATAAAATGGAACCACGATTAAAATATTTATATAGGAACAGAACATCTTTCTGGCTTCTATTTAGAATCTCTCTTCAGAAGCTTTGGTACAGTCGATATAACCCAGGCTTGTCGTTTTTAAAGGGATTATAAAGTCATTAACTCTATCTACAAAAGTCACTGTTCCATATATATATATATATTTAAATAGTAATAACCGAGGGACCAAGTAGATGGCTCACCTGACGTGAACTGGAAAACCATAGTGCATCGTCTATAAGAATGGCCACACTTCGCAGGGCATGTAAGGAACACGTGCGGCCCTGTGTCCATCAACGCCATAGGTGCTAAGCCTCATGTACCTGCAATTATACCGGCAACCACGCCCTGCAACCGGAACACCGCATTGCAACAATGCTATAGGTATAATAATAAGCGTGGCGTTATTACTTCCTCGGACGAGCTCTCTCAAAAAAACTATTACTAGGTACTAGGCATCTAAAATGAAGGTTGATTTAACTAAGGGCATCCACATACGATCTTTGAAAATTTTATATAGTCGAAGTCGCAGTAAATGTGTTGTAGTAATACAATATTCGTATCAACCAAAACATGACTTGGTAAATGACGTAATCTGGAGCGGTGAACGTAGCAGAAAGGAAAAGTGGGCGCACTACCTGAACTTAATATGTTTGCCTCGAGAAGCGCCTACGCACACCACTCCTTGCTACCCTTCCTACGATGTTCGCAGTTATTTGAAGAATCTAATATCTACCTATCGAGATATTGCGTAGGTTCACTGGTTAATTGAGCAGCTTCAATCTCAAAGAGCGCTATTTGACAGTTATATTGACAGTAAACCAATGTGCCACTTGCGAGCTAGTAACTATTATTAACATTGTATCTATCAATTTTATAAGTAGATATGAGTTTAATGATCGCAGGATCTTTATTTTTTCGAAGACCTGACTAAGTTTTAATGAAATTGATGATATTAATTAAACACGATACTGTATTTGATATAAGATTGTACGAAATTATCAAGTATACTCATGGAATGTGCTAATCGTTTCAATATATTGTTGTACCTACGCCAGAAATGTTTGGATGCACGTCTACTGTTTTCACAACAATTAAAAAAATATTGTTAAGATCAAAAAAGTCTGGAATAATTGTAACGATAATTTAGAATTCAGGTTGAACTGGAATAAAACTGGGGTGTAAGTGGGTGTGGCTAGTACCAGTCAGCCTCCCAAATTGCCAACCTCACCTGCACGTGGTGCACCCTGCCGTTTAACCGACGAGGCTCTGGCGACCGACAAGTGGCGGTATAACCACTTCGAATTGGCTAGGCTGAACAAATGGCACAGACCGGTGTCGGGCAGCAGCGACGCCGGGGCGATCAGTCTAGCCCTGCGATGACCAACCCGCCTGCCCAGCGTGGTCATTATCGGGCATATCTTTAATGGGAAGGAGAAAAAAACCACAGCCCCTAGTTCCCGGCGGCCCCGCTATTCCTGGCTCTGGCAGCGGTTATGGTAACGGCGGGGCAAGGGGTGTTAAGAATCTCCGGCAGAGATTCCGCTGCCAACCCCGACGACTTGACCTGGCAACATACAACGCACGCACGTTGAGGACCGATGGAAAGGTGATTGAGCTGGAAGAAGTGGTGAGCAAGTTGCGCTGGGATATTATAGGATTGTCTGAAGTCCGGCGAGAGGGGGAGGACTCGATAATCTTGGAATCCGGCAACTTGTTTTACTACCGGGAGGGTGACCAACAGTAACAGGGTGGTGTCGGGTTTATCGTCCACAAGTCTCTCGTCAACAATGTTGTAAAAGTCGAAAGTGTGTCGAGCAGGGTAGCATACCTTATACTCAGAATTACCAAACGGTATTCGTTGAAGGTCATACAGGTATACGCGCCGACTTCGGCACACCCAGACGAGGATGTAGAGGTTTTGTATGAGGACATTTCAAAAGCCATACATGCCTCGAACACCTACTACAATATTGTGATGGGGGATTTCAACGCGAAGCTTGGCGAGCGAACTGGTTCAGAGTTGAGGGTGGGGCAATTTGGGTATGGGCAACGGAACCACAGGGGTCAAATGTTGGCTGACTTCATGGAGAAGGAGGGCCTTTATATGATGAACTCCTTCTTCAAGAAGCGGCCACACAGGAAATGGACCTGGATAAGCCCCGATGGTTCCACGAGAAACGAGATCGACTTCATCATGTCTACCAAACGGCATGTATTCAATGATGTCTCTGTGATCAACAGGGTTAAAACCGGAAGTGATCACCGTATGGTAAGAGGCACATTGAGTATAAACGTTCAACTTGAAAGAGTCAGACTGGTGAAGTCTACACTCCGGCCTACTCGTGCCCATATTCAAAACCCCGAGAGCTTTCAACTAGAACTACAGAACCGGTTCGGTTGCCTAGCAGATTGCGACACTGTGGACGATTTGAACAACAGGCTGGTGGAAACTGTCCAAACAGTCGGGTCCAAATTCTACAAGGCCCACCGTAGAAACAAGGCCAATAGGTTCTCAACCAATACACTCAAGCTTATGACGGAGAGGCAAGAGATGAGACTACAGTCTATAGCAGACGCGTCCGCTTACCGGCGGATTAATAGGCAGATCTCTAAATCACAGACTCGTGATATGCGGCACTTCAATACAGAGCGTATTAAAAATGCCATCGAGCAAAACAGAGGCTCTAAAGTGTTCGCTAGAGATCTGTCTATCGGTCAGAGCCAGTTGATGCGACTGAAGACCAATAATGGTAGTCTTGTCTCTTCCAAACCTGAGATCTTGGGTGAGGTTGAGAACTTTTATGGACAGTTGTACACCACAGTACAGACGCCTGTTGAAGATTTGGCTAAGGATCCTAGAGCCAAATTAACTCGACACTATACCGAAGATATCCCAGACGTCAGCCTATACGAGATTAGTGTGGCTCTCAAGCAGCTTAAAAATGGCAAGGCGCCGGGTGATGACGGAATAACGGCAGAACTCCTGAAGGCAGGTGGAAAACCGATACTGAAAGTCCTTCAGCGATTGTTTGATTCCGTTATTCACCAAGGCACAACGCCAGAGGCATGGCACAGGAGTGTGGTGGTTCTGTTCTTCAAAAAAGGTGATAATACCTTGTTGAAGAATTACAGACCCATCTCGCTGTTGAGTCATATCTACAAGCTGTTTTCGAGAGTCATTACGAATCGTCTCGCTCGTAGGTTTGATGACTTCCAGCCTCCCGAACAAGCCGGTTTCCGTAAGGGCTTTAGTACCATAGACCACATTCATACGCTGCGGCAGGTTATACAGAAGACTGAAGAGTATAACCGGCCACTTTGCTTAGCGTTTGTGGACTATGAAAAAGCCTTTGATTCGGTGGAAACTTGGGCTGTGTTTAGGTCACTGCAGAGATGCCGAATTGACTACCGGTATATCCAAGTGTTGCAGTGTTTGTACAAAAACGCCACTATGTCAGTTCGTATACAGGATCAGACTACGAGACCAATCCAATTGCAGCGAGGCGTGCGACAGGGAGATGTTATCTCCCCGAAACTATTTACCGCTGCGTTGGAGGACGTCTTTAAGCTTCTGGAATGGAACGGACTTGGCATCAACATTAACGGCGAGTACATCACTCAACTTCGGTTTGCCGACGATGTAGTCATAATGGCAGAGACTCTGGGAGACCTAAATACGATGCTCGATGGCCTCAGCAGAGCTTCTCAACAGGTTGGCCTACGAATGAACATGAGCAAGACGAAGATTATGTCTAATGCTCATGTTCCGCTTCAACCAGTAATCGTTGAGAACACTGCACTCGAAATTGTTGACGAATACGTATACCTAGGACACACGATCCAGTTAGGTAGGTCCAATTTCGAGAAGGAGGTGAACCGCCGAATCCAACTCGGATGGGCAGCGTTCGGGAAACTCCGTGCCATCTTTTCGTCAGAAATCCCTCAGTGCCTGAAGACGAAAGTCTTCGAACAGTGCGTGTTGCCAGTGATGACCTATGGCTCTGAAACATGGTCGTTAACTATGGGCCTCATAAGAAGGCTTAGAGTCACTCAGCGGGCGATGGAGAGAGCTATGCTCGGAGTATCTCTACGCGATCGAATCAGAAATGTGGAGATTCGTAGAAGAACCAAAGTTACCGACATAGCTCAACGAGTCGCGAAGCTTAAGTGGCAATGGGCCGGGCACATAGTTCGGAGAAAGGATGGACGTTGGGGTCCCAAGGTGCTGGAATGGCAGCCCCGTACTGGTAAGCGCAGCGTTGGTCGACCCCCAACGAGGTGGACAGACGACATTAAGCGCGTCGCAGGTAGCCGTTGGATCCAAGCGGCTCAGAATCGTGGAACTTGGAACTCCCTACAAAAGACCTATGTCCAGCAGTGGACGTCTATCGGTTGATGTGATGATGATGATGATGATGGAATAAAACCATGTTATATCGTATTTGGAAAGGTAGCCCATACATTCTTTAAAAATAACCTTTATTCAGTGTATACCAACGGTCAGGTAACTTTAAAAAGATTACAATTTTTTTTATTTTTTTTACTAAATGTCTATATTTATTTTTCTTTTCCATATATTTGCCTTCAAACTAAAAGAAAATGCCTGAGCCTTTCGTTAACGTAGCATGGCATTAAGTTTCCGATTGTATTGTATATACTAAAAAAAAACAAAATGTCTTTTTTTTGAGTGCAAGAATTAAAGTAAAATAAAAACAAACAAATCTTTCAACATTATCAAATAATTGTAAAGCAATGTTTCAATTAAAAAACAATGTTCTTTTTTGTTGCCTTCAAATATTTAAACACTTATTAGAAAGCGGCGACTATATTATCTGCTAGAGTCAGTAGTCACGATTTATGTCCAGTTGTGGTTTATCTTTAATTTTTTCATGAATGACTAAATAGAAAGTGATACAATAAAAACAAATGTAAAATATTTAAAGATACTAAGTATAGACATAATGCTCATTATGATTTTAACGTTAAATAATAGGAAAACAAGTTTCTCTATAGATAGATGCGCCTATTCATTAAATTTTAATGGTTAGTTTAGGTATAAGGTACACCGTACATGCAAACTCTTTAGGCATACAATTTTGTATCTACCCATTTAAGTTGAACTTTCGAAGTTGGATTTGTTGCAATGGTCATTAAAAAGCTCTTAGTAAATATATTCAGGTAGGTGGTAAGTACTCTATCTTGTAATTATCGTGTGAGGAAAATGGATTTTCGCTGGACACCTAATAAAACAAGGCCCCGGTGAAGTCTCATCTTCATCACGTCAAAAAACAAACAGCAAATCTGGCAATTAAAAACATGTAAGTTATTATAATTCCAGGTCCATTGCAATTCACTTAGAGCGTTACATTAATTGTTTGAACGTTTCGAAACAACGTTTCTATTGTGGTGTGGCTCATGATAATATTTGTTCAGGTGTGTGTGCCGTGTTCCCGCGGGCCGCGATACCTTTAAATGAATGGGCGAATAGTGCGGCGATGTGCGCATGTGTACTCGCTCTATAGCGCATTATATACGCCCGAGGCACGTGCCCGCGTCCCGTATGACTGATTGGTAGCGAATGGAAACAAGCGCTTTGATTGAAATATCGATATGACGATAGCTTTAGGTTTAAAGACATTTATTCTCAAAAGAAACAGTTTCACTTAATGAGAAATTAAATATTAACATAAAGAAGTGGTAAAATATTATCTAGGTTAGTGTGATACAAAAACAAAACAAACACAAAAATACAAATGGTGGCGCGTTTTTTAAAATTTTAAACAATGCTTTTTAACTTGTTTTTAAATGATTTAAAAGATTTCTCGCAAAAAATCTCTTTGGGTAGACTATTGTATAGTAGTGCTCCCTCAACCTGTATAGTTTTACTGCCATACTTAGTTGTAGTCTTCGATAATCTTAATTTATGCCTATTTCGTGTACTTAGATGTGATTTAGTTTTAAAAGTAATTTGTGTATGTATGACTTCGGTAAGTATTTTTCTAACTATGGAAGCCTCTTCTAAGGAAGGACGGTGGTCATTTTAGTAACCTGAACTTTGGATACGGAAGTTCTCAACCGACCGGGTACCGGGTGTTTTCAACGAAGACCTAGACAAAATCCAGATACTCCAACTTTCTTTTCTATACAGAAAAAAAATCTCTCTGCAATTTGTGTTTATTTTTTAACTTCGTATCTCCTGGATAGTATTAACATTCTTCTGTATTTACTCTGTATCATTATTCCCTATCTCATACAGTTGTTCGCTTGAAGATTCTGCGAGTATCCAAGCTTCTGCTCCGTACCGCAAAATTAATAACTTTTACAAAAATTATAACATCCACTCGGATGAAAATGCGGACATTAGTTAGGTAATAATTCAGAAAGATGGTGGATGGTACCTAAATATTAGTATAGCTACATTTGATGCGATGCCCTATATGATAAATGAGATACGCTTACTTATCTGTGTTATATAAATAGCTCTATTTATATGCTAAAATTAAAACAGATAGTGCAAAAAATTATATCGAAATTAAAACAGCTTTATATATGTATACTTATTCTAGTTTATGGCTCAGATACTCCAATAAGCAACAATAGTGTGATTACGTCTTGTTGAACACCTTTAGCTGTATAATGGTGTATTTTGACAGCACGTCAATGACACCGCCGTTCGCATTTACGCAGCAGTTCAGTGACAATAAAAGGAGTATTATAATGGGGCGTAGACATGTCCGAATCTTTAAGCATATCGCAGGCAATCCACAATCGGATGTTCTACGATCTGTTAAAAAAATTAAAAAATGCGTTGCGTTGGATTTGGGAACGGTCAATTTATTATAGTTTTTGTTTGCAATATACCAGGAAAGTAAGTTAATGTCTTTCTTAGTTCGCAAAGGTTGAGTTGTGGTAATGACTGAAATAAATTAACCATCTACATATAAAGGAGTTGTTGGTCGGTAGTTAAGGACTACATTCCATATAAACTAGTACCAAAATCTATATGTGATTGGGCTAGTTTTGAAAGTTTTGGCGCCGCCGTCTGGCTGTCACTTTAAATGAAGATTTCCATGTGCACGTTATTTATTGCATACGGCTCTGTATGAAATTCTATAGCTCACTGCCCGAATTCGCTATATAATAGCTTTCTGTGTAGGTTCTCCGTGTCTTAACTGCAGCGAATTATATAAATCTTCTTTTCAGCCATCGTGGTTGAAAATCATAAGGTTGACGTTCGCATATCATTGAAATACAATAAGTGCTCGATTTTGCTTGAAACAAGTTGCTTTTTTTCGATGTCCAACATTAGATAATTTTTGTTCATTATTTTTTACCAATGTATAGTAGCCATTTGATAGATTAAGAGTGATCCACTTTATCTATCAAATGGTTACTATACATTGGTATAAAATAACAAACAAAAAAATATCTAATAGGCGAATTAAATTAATAATTTCATGTATAAAAAAAAAGCTTTCTATATCGATTATAAATGGCGCGGTGCGGAGGCGGTATTTTATATAATTCATAAATTGTGGTCGTGCAGCAGAAATATATTGGAATTGTTAATTTGACAAGCTGCTCCAAAATGTCTTAATGTAGAAGTTAATGTTTTATTTTTCATCACTACTACGAGTAGGTATATCGTTCACATTAATTATTTTGAATATTACTTTGACTCACTGAAGATCGGATAGATTGTCGATATTCCAAGATACAAAAATCACTGTATAAAAAAGCATTTTCTCACGAAACTGTCTTAAAATTGGAAGGTTTTTTGCATTTGTTCTTTATAAGTGTTCTTAATGAATCGGATTGCGTCTTGTGCAAATCATGCGGGATGCCCCGGTGGGCCTTAACTAAGCAAATCCGGCGAACGATTGGCATTCTGGTAACCCTACGCGGGGTGAGCTTGCGCGGCCGCTCTATCGCGATAGCGCGAGCACGCCGTACGGTATACGGACCGCCAGTCCGTACGCTCGCGCTTATCGGGGCGGGTGTCAGTCCGGTGTCATCGTTGCGTTGTCGTGTCGCGCCGATTTTTGGATGTTCCTGAAGTGTCTGATAAAGCTGACTGAAATGAGAGCTTTTTTGTGTCGTGCGATTTTTCTGGGTTAATGCAACATTGAATCGTGGTGGGTTTTAGTTTGTGGGGAGCGGGCCTTCGGAAAAGTGTTTTTCTTGTTGGTACGAGGCGGCGCACGAGCCCGTAGTGTCGATTCGGTGGATGGTGCGGCGCGGGCGGACGCCGGGGTGCGGCCGGCGGCGCCGCTAGCAAAATGTCGATACCCCTGGGCCGGGAGACTGTTCTCCCTACGCAGGTGAGCCAGCTTTCCCCGTTTTTCCGTGCAGTATACGCGCGGCAAAATTGCTGATTGTCTCAAACGATATTAATCTCGGCTCGTGCACTCGTAAAGCTTTTAGCGCTCTACATAATTTTAACTGTTTTAGTATCTACTTGAAATATTGTTACAACGGTTTTCTTTGTTAGTTGGTATATTCATTTATTATCACATTCGAGGGAAGAAATTTCTGTTGAGATACGTTGTCCTTGTGCATGTCATATCCTTTTTCATGTTAATTTCAAAATTAGTTACAAAATAAATAAATTAATTTTGTAATATGTTTTTGTATTCATTATTTTTTTTCAGTTAAAGTAGCTTTCACCACCGGTAGTATTGAGGTTTATTTTTTACGTAAAAAGGGTAAGATATTTGAAGCAGTTAAAATTTATTTGCAATTATATACTTATAGGTAGTACCTACTGTCTATGCCATTTATAATATTATACAACTCTTTAAAATACATACTAGGCATATTACTTGTAGGCTTGTAGGTAGGGTACTCAATGTTTCAATCAAATTCAAAGGCTATATATCCAGTAAATTCTAATTAAAACATAGCTCAGTTTTCTATTTCTCTTTTACATATTTACACTGATTACAGTACCCCTGACTTACGACACGTAGGTATATATTTTGTATTATTAGAAAACATTAATGTAACTTAGGTAACTACTTAATTTTAGAAATATATAGTGTTTTTACCTAAACTTGGTGGAAATATCAATTTTACAAATTTAAAATGCATATAAAAAAATTCGGGTTGGTCAAAGCGCTCAGGACGCGATTGCCAGAGAATCGCAGGTTCAAATTACAAAATTTTTACATGTATTCGAAATGAAAACAAAATTATGATTTTACATAAAGGGTTGTGGTGCTCTTACATATTAAAACTAATTTTCGTCACAAAATGTATCTCATCCACATGAGATACATTTTGTGACGAAAATTTGTGACGACTCTTAAAATAGTAGGTTTTCTTATTTACGTCACTTATTTTGGCTGTGTTATATTTAAAATAATGATTATAGTCAAGGGTCTGATAGCCTCATGGTTCCATTATAAATTCTCCAAGTGTTTCTTATATTATTCAAGTAATTTTATCAACTGTAATCGAGAACGAAGGAGGCATACTAACAGGTTGACCGCTCGCTTATCAACCGCTTTATCAAAACTGATTCGCAGAATCATTTTCGCGGCTTGCAGCTAGACAGTATAAATAGAAACAAACGAGGTTGTAAGATGTAGAATGATAAGAGAAAGGATGCAGTAGCCAGTATCAATAGTCAAAAGGACCAGTACCTTTACGTTTTTGATATTCCATGGAAACAAGGGCACCAAGCGCGAAGTTTCCTCATGTTTCTGCAAAGATATGGAATTTTTAGTTTTTCCCTTCAACTTTCTTACCGTATGAGTTAAAATTAAGAGTGAATTTTCTAGGCAAGAGCACTTCACCATAAGACGTATGATCACTTTCCTTCAGGTAAAATTCCAGCCCAGCGCTATCAAAACTACCTATAGGTACATATATCTATTTATACCTACTTATATATTTAAAAAAATATTAAGTTTTCCGTCCTCATAATCGATATATTATTTCGAATCGATTATTATAGTCCATTCTTGGACTCTACCAAGATAAAGAGATCTCATTAATAATTGTTATTATCAAAATAATTATGTAAGTAAATATTTTTTTTGGTTTTTAATTTCTTTTTTTAACATCCTTATAAATCATAATATTATGAGGGTATTTGGTTATATTTCTGAAAATACAAATCAATAATTTGTGTTGATTCGCTGTATCATACAATTATTTATGTAGGAGGAATTAAAATTTTTGTTTTACTTTTTAACATCTCTTTTCTGTGTAAAGTATTGCAGGTATTAATTTTTTTTTATTTCACATGATAATATATAAATTAGGTTACACAAAATTTAGACACATATAGTGCGCGCACGAATGTGTGTGGTATTTCGCATAATGTAAGATTCCAGGGAAAAAATCTCAAAAATATTATAATAGCCGGTCCCCAATGAGGCAAAAAAGGACATCAAAAGAGTGGGAGCCGCTTGGAGCAAGCGGCCCAGGACTAGACCGTGAATTTTGGAACTACAAAAGCCCTATGTCCAGCAGTGGACGTCAATCTGATGATGATAATTATTTGTTTAAACTCTAAACCATGAGCGGTCACTTTACACGGCCCTATCATGTATGCAGTAAATTAGGATTATAAACAAAGTAATTACTTTATGGTTGACGGCCGACAAGTCCATGGCCGTGAGTTCGATTCCCACAACTGGATGATGTTTGTGTGATGAACCTGAATGTTTTTCAGTGTATGTTATTAGAGTATGTTATGATTAATGTATATTATTCATAAAAATATTCAACAGTCATTTTAGTACCCATAACACAAGCTACGGCTAGATGGCGATGTGTATTGTCGTAGTATATTTATTTATTTGTTATTTATGGTACATTAAGTATGTAACTAAAACTATCAAACTAAAACCATCAACGTTGTCCAACATTCCAATAATTAACGGCACTAATATCAACTCTATTACCTACTTATTCGATTAGGACTGGCTTAAAATGTCTTAGACGTTTTTATGTCCCTGCGAACTGGTCTATTTAGCTACTAACTCAACCTACATACAATACTAGATAATTGACATTTCAAATGAATAAACAAGATTAAAATGTTCTAAATTCTAACTGTACACGGCGTTTTATACAAATTAATAATTATTCAGGTCACAATGAGCAAATAAGTTAATTAACATTGTAGTTTTACTAGACTAGTTTTTGCCATAGTCGAATACCACAGACATAAAAAAAGTTGCTTTCTTTTTTTCGTCCAAGTTCATATCACGTCCCTAGAGTACTATTTCATTTTAAAAATAGCGTTCAAACAAAGAAGTCCGTTATAAAATTCCAATAAGCAAGGGCATAAAGCGAAAGCTTTTTAATCATAGATACTCGTATAGTCTGGAACAGTTTGTCTGTGAAAAAAAATCCGCTTGATTTAAGAATAGGTAGCTAGGTACCAACGACTGTTATTCTGTATTTTATTTCTCTTTTTTTACGAGGACTTTTAACGTGTACCGATTACGTCACTTCCGAAACAAAGGTCACATTTATAATTACTTTTTATTGTTATTTTATTTATTCTTTTATTTCAGGCTATTACTACGATACTTAATTATCTTACTCATTAAATGTTTTTCTTTATATAAACTTCAAAGACTCCGATGAGGGGTAAGCTAAGACGCTGTTAAGCAATTTTGAAGATTTCAACGCATTACGTCAAAACCTCAAGTGTGTGATTTTCTTTGATGAACTGAGCATTTTTTAGTGTCTCTTGGGAGTCCTCGATTAGTCCTTTTCGAGTGCTTTCGTAGGTGTCACGTATTCCGATAAGAATGTCTATTATCTATATATATAAAAGAAAGTTGCGTTAGTATGGTGTACCATCTATAAACTCAAGAACGGCTGGACAATTTTTTTTGATATTTGATTTTTTGGATTTCTCTTAGACCGGAATAGGATCTCGCTCGTAAGTATCAAAATATAACATTCATCAAAAAAAAAATATCCGCGGTACGAAGTTCGCGGGACAGCTAGTTGTAAATAGAAAAGTAGGTATAGTTCAAATTTCAGATCAATAAACACTTAGATTATGGGTGATTTTAAGACAAATATAATTAAATTTGCAATGTTCGTCTGTCTGGCAGAGCCTAAGATCTTTTTAACTTTTGAAATAATTAATATTTTTAAGTTCACGTTCGCTAAGACTGATAAGCCATGTAATATAACGAGGTTTGATCTGAATCAACACGCGTTGCGTGCTGAGTTACAGGGAGGTTGAATTTTATAATTGACGGACAAATCTGATTTTCCACGTAATGGTAAGTGGAAATCATTGCCCAAACAGAGCAACACCCGTAGGGCATGCAAGGAACACATCATTCAAAGAGCCTGTAATTACACTGGCGACCAAGTCTCTTAGACCTTAACATTGCTCTTTGGCGGCAGAAATAAGCATTGCAGTAGTAGGTACTTCTGCGGACGAGCTGTGTAACAAAAACTTTACTACAAAAAAAAACCTTTCTTATCTTAGCTAACACCCCAAAAGGAACATTTCGAAATTTAATGTTTTATATGCATTAAATATCAAATTAAATCGTTGTTTTTGTACTTTGGTGACGATAATAATCTTTATTTACAGACATTCATTTATAAAACAATAATATAAAATTAAAATTAAAAAAATTAAAAATTGCATTAGTAAAACAATACCTGATCTATGTCAGTATGTTATTTCGCATACCTACCTACTATTATTGGGCTATTGTTTAATCCTTTCTTATCTAACGCCACAAAACAAAGTTAGTATATATAGGCTTTAGTACTTTGGTGATTAATAAGTCAGCTTTCGTATTTCGCTAGTTCATCATTATAGCTTAGATTCTCGATTCTATTAATTTAAAAAAAAATTAGTTTATTATTTTATGTCCTTAATAGTTTTGTACCCGATAAATAAAATAATCAGTAGGTACCTAAGTTGGCTTATGTACAAAAATGTAAGTAGATTTCTATATATAAGCACTGCTACTAAGTGGCAAATGAGTTTCCCCGGAGCTGCCGGTCGTAGTTCAAGGCTCTATCGATCCAAGCCAAGGTTGGCCGCCATTTACGGATTCTAAGGCATTATCCTCACGTACCCTTTTTTTTCAATTGTGAGGTTTTGTTTTATAAGCTTAAGATTATTTCATATAATCATTAGGCGCTGGGTAAATATGTTCATGTTTATTCTTTAAAATAATTGTTTTATAAATGTAAAACTAAATAAAATCTTAAACGTCCTCGAAACCACCGCAGCGAGGCACAGTTCCTAAGATGCTGGCAGCATTGCCCCTTTGGATGGCCAAACTAAAATGGATATTTTAAATATATAATTTTTTACCTTATTTCCAAAAATCCTCGCGACATTTTTCACGCACGTCCAAAGATTGGCTGGTAAAAAATGCGTTAGTATTTCGTCCACTTTTTGTGACACGTTTTTTGGTTGTGAAATAAAGTGAATTATCTAGAAATTCCCAACCCTAAATAGGTTGATGACTTTATTTTATAGCCATCTCGGGTTGGTTTTTTATTGTTTTTAATTTTTAGTACCTGCATATCAGCCAATCAACGCCAAGCACCAGAAGAATAGATAAATCGTTTTTTTGAGACAAATTCCGATATTTAATGTTTAATGTATATACAAGATAACTACAGACCGAAGAGTCGTGTTAATTTATCATTGTATATAACCGTAGACAAAGTTGCGCTTATCGAATAATCTGCAAATATTCCGGTAAAGCGGAGTGAAAGCATTAATATCTAAATGGGTCATGATAATTTAGAGTTATTGTCGTAAAGAGAAATGATTATATTTTTTATACAGATAAAAATCTTTGGGCTGTTAAAGCAGTGGGTATATTTTTATCTAGTGACAATAATCAGAAAAATTCTAGCCAAAGTTGGTAAAGTTTTACACTTCTAAACGTTTATAAATTTAACTAAAAAAAAGTCTGTTGTGTAACATTTTATTATTTAACTGTTTATACAAAAGATAGTAGCAGAACACTCGGATGCTGTGCTGCAGCTCACTCTTGTAAAGATAAATGAATGCAACTATCAGGTTAAAAAAAAAACAAGGCAATACTTTTCGAGTTTGAAGGACAGCAAGGGCTCGTTCAAAAAATACCGTGATTTAGTTTACTTTCTAAATGCTATCCTCTGTGGTTATATGTGGTGAGGTTTAAGAATTGCTACCCTACCCTATCAAAAATAAAATGATTTTTTTGGTATCTTTAATAAAAATTAGAATATTTTACGTACGTGTCACGCGCCGCTTCTACTTCTAGAAATCGCGCATTTACACGTGTTATCTTATTACAGCAATCTCCCTCTCCCCCCGACATATTTTCCGAACCCCTTTTCCCCTTTCGAGCCTCACGTGATTATTAAACAGTCCCTAACATACGAAACCTGAATTTTTATTCACAGTTAGTTTATTATTAAAAGCTCACTGCAGGTTCTTACAAATAGATTTATTATAAACGGGTAAAATCTAGCAATACTACCGACCAATATGTGCATAGATGCATCACAATGCTCTTTGACTTTTTTGTTACTGACATAAAATCGCAAAAATGCTCGCGGTGAAAATTCAAGCGTCCTCTACAAATCTAATAACGTAAAACGGAAATACCCATTGTGCAATATCAGCTGCCGATAGCCAAAACTCATCTATTTGTTGGACCCGTTAACACGCATAGATAGGAACTATAGATAAGGTATATTTAAAAACTAGTTTGCACTAAGAGTTTTCTAACATAAAATGGTTAAAGACAATTTCTAAAATCGAATGATTTGAAAGTTGTGTGGAGAATGTTAAGGGTATTTAGTAACCGTGCTGGAAAACCAAATTTTTTTTTGGTATTTTCATTAAAAAAAGTTTTTTATTATATTTACTATGTTAATTTATGTCTCTGTGATATTAATATTGTAATAAAATAGTTTGCTATGTTCTGTAACGTTTAAAAAAACGATAGGTTATAGCCAAATGATAGACTCATTAATGAAGGACCTAGATTGCGTGAAACAATTATCCATATAAATATGAACAGTATAATAATTGTCTGGGTCACACAGATATGTGTCAAGGGTCTAGTTTAATTAAAATTAAGCAAAATTTCGGAAGAAAAGTCCTGTGGCTGAGACGATTATAATGATTACAAGTGATTAATAATTCACCAAACATACAGTACCTATGTCGCATTATAATTTATACCCGTACTTACGCTTTATTGTATGCCTACATTGTGATTGATGATAGCTTTTCTGGTGTAAAATAAAGCCTTAATCAATTCAGTTTTTTTGTTTTTTATTTGTTTTCTTATTTTTTGTTTTTTTTTTTATCTTATTTTTTTATGATTAATGTTTTTAAATGTACTCGTATTTAGATTTCTTAATAAATATCCAGTGAACAGTGATCGCTGTTACGCAGTTTCATACTTTTACAGTGTCATTTCATTCATTAGTTAAGTTACATTATTGTTCACAAATAAATAAATAAAAAGTTTTAATTTATTGCTGGTACGAATCATTAGCTTGGATGTGTGTAATTATGTTAAAGCAAATAGCAACATAATAAGCTAGCAATATTATGCAGCTAGCCTTAATTAATTTGTAGGTACTAATGTTATAGTTATGGCTTATTCAAAACCACCAAAATAACCACGCAAAAATAATGAGAATTCTGTTTCGATCAAATTTTATCTGTACGAAGAAATTTTGTACGGATTCTCTCTCTCTCTGGTACACACAGATGGATTTGTGATAGATACCATCTATCACAAATCCATCTGTGTGTACCAGAGAGAGAACGAGAGATCGTTTGTAAAATGGCTAAAATAATAATGTAAAGGAAGAAGAATGATTTACTGGTAAAGATTTCGAAAAGCCCTTCTGTTACTTGTGGATTAAATAAGACGGGATAACCTACAAATAAAAGGCGACCTCGCCCCACAACTACAGGATAAAAAAAAAATTATATATATATTATTTAATTTTATGAAATAATCGTGGTTAAAACTTCGTGAGCGTCGTGCATTTGAATTCACTTTAAGAGAAAGTAAGTTTATTGGAGACAATTATTTCATAGTACCCACAGCACTTAGACAGTACGTAATTGACAATAAATTTTCACAAGATCATAACATAAGATAAGCGCAAGATATAGAAATGGTTACAGTAGGTAACAATCAAAACGATATTTGTCCCGTATTTAGAACGATAAAAGAAATTATGCCAACTATGGTATCCATAGGATATGTCGATATCTTTGTACATTGTATTCATCTTAGTGGTGGCCTCTATTACTTTAATGGAACGATATGTGCGTATTAAGAGCTTCACGAGATGTGGAGCATATATATAATACTACCTTTTGTCCGCAGATATTATGGTTTTTTACAACTCTCGTAGTTACCTTTTGTTTTCCTGGGATTAAAAGTAGCCTATTTTACCTTTTTTTAAGTTAATTGCTTGATTAAATAGAGCGTGAAAGAAGTATAAATAGACAAACACACTTTCGCATTTTTAAGAATTTAAAATTCATTTAAAAATGCTAATTGTAATATGGACCTTTGAAATAGTAGATCGAAACTGCAATGTTTCCTACTAGATGGCGCAACAGTCGCTATGAGACTGCTGTAAAAGGCATATACTAATTTCGGCAACGACGGTAGGAGAGCCGTAGCTTGATTGGTTAAAGCGCTCAGCCCGCGATTGCTAGAGAGTCGCAGGTTCACCTCCTGTCGGTTCCAAAATTTTTTTATGCATTTTTAAATTCTTAAAATTGATAATTCCTCCAAGTGTAGGTAAAACACTAATAAAAATATAAAACATTTTCGCATTTATAATATGAGTAAGGAATAGTATGCATTTATGGAAACGCACGCATTTATTACAAAGAAAAGATATTCTATAAGGGCACGAGTAGAAACATTTTTATATGGATACCTATTCATTCTATTACAAAAAGAAATGCTCTCACATTCGTCATTCATATCATTTATTTGCAGTGCATAAGCTATTTCAATATCAGACGTCTTCAATCTTCTTGTCGGCCGGCACATTAACTGGACTTCGCTCTGACGCCTGGATGCTTTCACGAACCGTGTTACAATGTCGTCAAGCCTCAGAACCATATGTGGATGTTGTGCACACCATACCAAGGGTCGTTTACCTACTAACAATGCGAGGCGATATGTGTATATGTTGAATGCAATCTTAGATTAGAGCTGCTTGTTTTCATTATCTATGATAGTTTGTTGAGGATTGTCTCTGAAGTAACTGCTATCTTCAAACCTAATGGTCAAGCACGGGTCTCCTCTCACAATGAGAAGGGGATAAGGCCGTAGTCCACTATGGTGGACTCCACCCAACTATGAGAACATTATGTAGACTGGTCTGACATGCAGGTTTCCTTATGATGTTTTCTTTCACCGTTAAAGCAAGTGATATTTTTATTACTTAAACTACTGGTAGTGGAAGGTAACTATTTTGTACAGACTTTAACTTAAAAAAGTTGTTACTAGATTTAAGGGTATTTTTTAAATGGTGGCATATTTAAGGTTGACTGGCAGAGACCGCTACTAAGCGATAAGGCCGCCTTTTGTATTCTGCTTCTATTTCTGTTTCTTTATTCTTGTATAATACTTTTACTTCATGTGATGTACTAAATATAAAGAGTAATAATAATATTTAAATTTGAAAAGAAATATGGCATTTGCAAGAACTTAAAACCGTTCTTGTTCATAATTAATTAAGTTATTTTAGTAGGATTAAGAAAAATTAAAACCCTGCTTCATATTTCGAAGAAGTTAAGTATGAGTCGCTTCAAAAATGTACTATGTGATTTCAACCATAATTCTTGTGGGATTCTCTTTTAATAATTATTTAGTCTTTACGAGATCAGCGAACCTTTTTACAACAGCCAACACATAGTGACACTTACTGTAGATATAGATACTATCTATGTTATTTTCCTTATTAATCTGCCTAATAGATAGGATTCTTAACATTTGCCGTATGTAGTAACGTTTCTTATAGTTTCTTTATCAATACCGATACACCGCGATAAACCGATACGCTGGTACCTTTTTGGGCTATCGAACTTCACTTGAGATAAATATAACTATCTATATAGGAAATGTTCGAGTAGGTATAGAGGCAGACAAGAAAGTCATCAGTTGAGGCGACAACTTTTTGTATCCTAGATAGTGTCTACTGTAGTCTTCAATAAAAACAAATTAGAACACTCTATGAATGTTTAAGTAGAGTTGCGTCTTGATTTTATTGACACAACAAAAAATTAAGTGAGTATCACTAAAAAAATTGGTTGCCTGTAAAGTCGGTATACGGGCGAATGTTTTACGTGACAACGACTTTGAGTGGTAAAATAATTTTAATGTGAATATTCATTCGTATAGTAGGAAGAAGGATGAAATAATAGTAACAATTTAAAACATTTATTTATACAAAGAATTATATTTAAAACATTAATTTATACAAAGAATCTCGCACTGAATTTCATATTAACAAAATTTTATTTTTACCTTTACACATACATACGTATTTATGTACAAATATACATACAATAACTTGCAATACATTTGCGTACAATGAAACAGCGTTTACTACAAAGGGACGCGTGCCTTTCACTTTTTATGTCTGTCTCTCTCGCTCTTAGGCGGGCTAACCATGCCCGAGTGGAAGGGACGCGTGCCTCTCACTCGCTCTCATTGTGAGCGCATAACGTGAGCGGAGCGTAACGCAGTTTCTTGAAGTGTCACCCGGCAAACCAATTTATAAGACGTTGTCACGTCAAAAGTTATCTAGCTTTAATATCTCTACCAATGAATTTAATATATATTTATTTATTTATTTATTTCATTACATATTGTACATACACATAGCAACTACAAAATACAACTTCACAAACAAATTAGATGTATAATATTTATAGGTTATGGTTATTAGGTAGGTACATTTACATCGCAAAATACCTATGTGCAATTGTAAAAACAATCCAATTGTTCATTGACTACTGAACTAGTATAAACTGTGTTTCAGTAGTCAGCCTTCCTCAATTATACAGGAAAAATTACACAAAGAGCAAATAGTGAGAAATTTTAACAAAGGACATTTAAAATAAAATTAAAATAAATTCTTTAGTATCAGCCCGGCGCGGCGTTAGAACTCGGTGATTTCTACCTCCGTGCCTCGCAGAGCACGTTAAGTCCCGGTTCCAGTTATTATCAAAAACATGTGATAGCACTCGTTGTGCTTTAACTCCGTATAACTCCCTCTTTCCATGTGAGTGCCGAGATCTAGGAAACTACTCTTATAATGTGCTAGATTCATTCAGCGTGGTTCAATGCGGTGGAGATGATAGACAAATTGGCAAATACATATAAAAGTTCATTTATTTTGTATTCCGTTCCGTTGGTAAGTAATCTGGGACGCAAAAGCGCATTCCTATTCGAGTTTAAGTACTTAAAGAATAAATAAATCTTGGAAATTTATTGCATCTACGAGGATGGAAAGAAGTACAATGATCTCACGCTTTGTAAACTTTTCCAAGTACAATGCGAGCCGGCGGACTCGTTTCGACCAATTAGCAAAAAACCGGTGCATCCGAATACCGCATTACACAAAAGTAGTACGGGCGTCGCGTGCGTGGTTTTCTTGGAACTATCAGCTCCTTAAATAACCCTCGAGCCGGTAATTCGACTTCTTGCTAGTCGTCCTCGGCGGCGTCCTTTAGTCCTCTTTTGGAGAACGCTACCATCTTCCCATATTTGGCTACATAATAACGTCCTCTCCTGTATCTTTAGAAGCTCCGATTGTTCGCCCTAGTTTGGAGGTTTGGAGCATTTTTGCACAGATTTAACATTAGTTATTTATAGGTTATTGTTGGCGTAGCTAAAGGATGCACCGTCTTGGAAATCTCAAGTTATGTTGATTTATTTGGCAGAATTTTATGCATTGTGTAGGTTGTCTGATATAACATCACTGTCGTCTCGAGGCTTACATGTTTTTTTATTGTTAATAGCACCAATAACTTTACTTATTCGTATTATTATTAGGGCTTAGTATTAATAGACCAAGCAGATGACTTACATGATGGAATGGAATAAAGAGATCAACATTTCGCAGAGCTTCCGAGGAACATAAGAACGTGTTCAAAGTCCCGTCTTATGTCCATCAGCCTTTTGTGTAATTGTTAAGCCTCATTTGCCTAATAACACCGGCAACAATGACCTTCTGACCTGAACACAACACTGCTGCTTTTCGGCAGAAAAAAGCATAGCGGTAGAAGTCCTCCTCGGTCGTCCCCGGGTAATAAAGATTGATTGATTATTTATTTAATTTCGTTTTAAAGACAAATTGTATAGCAGACGTGTGCTATCTCATCCAATGCTTTCATCAAACCCACAGTGCCCCGACTAATAGTTTAATGGAAAATGTACCTTGCAACGGTACTGCTCCCACCGGGGATTATTGTTCAGTGCCTATTGATGTACTGAGGGATAAGTTACGGTTGTTGCATTCATCTCACAGTTTAGATTAATCCTCTTGCGAAGCCCCTCCGTTTTGTACCATGCAAGGTGCAAGATTTTGTTTTACGTGTACCGGGAGAGTACAAACAATATTTAAATAAAAGTTTTACCAGTTCAAATGACATTTAAATGAAACTGAGCGCAAGTTGCACGTACTCATTTCTGGGCTTACGTCGTATATGAAGGGTGTCGCAAGGCAAGCGCGTCGGCCGTCAGTATCTATATATGGGCAGCACGAGGCCAGAGCGCCCTCGCTAGCCCGCTTCTCCTGACCGCAGCATAGACTACCCGGATTTCTACAAACATAACTACTCTTTGTTTATTCAATAGCCGTGTGGTGATAGCAGAACAGAATACAGTTAACACAACTCGTCCTCTTCTCACGGGTGTCGCACGAGACGACAAAATGCCGGGATTTTGAAGGAAAATGGGAAGTAGAATCCTACTGCTACGACCATCATCTGCGATCACCAACCTGTTTGCTCAGCGTGGGGATTATAGACAAACCCTACCGTTGGGAGAGGTTTTAGTCCAGCAGTGTACTGTTAGTGTACTGTTATAGGCTATTGATGATTTACGTACGCTGTGCGCTGCATCAAGCTCCTCTTTGCAAAAACAAAATGATCGCAAGCGAATTTTGAAAGTGATCAATACTGATAAAACCTTGCGAGAGGTTAGTTATGTAACATGCGATAAGAAGAGCTCTGCAATAAATAATCTTGCAAACAAATTCTTACGTATAGGTTATTTAAAAAATAGGCCCATTCGGCTTCGAGCGTGTGAAATGCGGTTCATGTTATAAGGTGTTATTGGGTTTAAGTGTGCAAATTTTGATCATTGGTGCAGTACTTATATGCATTATATTTAACTATATTGTGTATGTGAACGCTGCCCCAAGTTTTAGTTGCTCTTAAAAAAATAAACACACTATTGTCATTATTTTTAAATTTTAAAGAGCAGTTTTTATAATACATACCTAGTAGAAGCAAATCATAAATTTATGTCGTTAAATTCTCTATACTGTCCTCGGAGTTTATTTGAAGTAGCGCCAATATTAAATTTCAAATATGAGGTTCCTGTAGACTATTTAAGTATGATCAAGCTATTAAGCAAGGTACATCTTTTTAAATAATTCCAAACATAAAGCGGAGGACATTTCTGAAGTCAATGTCTCGCAAGAACCTTGTTAACCTTTATGAACGTTGGCTATTATTCGCAAAGGCCAGCAATTATTTGTCACAGATTATTGTTCCAAGACTTTAATACACACTTCTCTGTGTGAGATTTATTCCGCTATTGTGTTTTACAGAAACACCGATTAAATGTAAAGATTATATTTATTTTGTGGATTTATATGGGGCTAATTGCTGCAGAGGAACTGAAGGCACCGAACAATATGATCTGCCTTCTGCGCGATCATTATCAACTATCTGAAATCAATTACTTTCCACCGCGATAGCCGCTAGGTCCGTGAGATAACACACGACTACGGCCCACTACTGAAACTAGCGCAAATACCCTTTACAACCTAATTGACTTATAGCCTCTATCGTTTGAGTCGTTTCGCACTTGCCAACATTGCTCGCTGAACCAATATGAACCTAACAGCTTCCAGTATTGAGTGCTTTATGAGCTATATAGCCTCTAGATCACGTTGCGTAAAATATAAAGATCTTAACTCTTTCCAACAGCATTTAAAAGAGAATCTTGAATCTCAGACGTTACAAGTCATTGCAATAAGCTACGCCGGAAAGTAATCAGTAAATTAGTATAGGCGCGATACAATGGTAACTATTCCAAAGCATCGCTACCGTTGGACGCGGATTGTCTCGTTCTACTCTAAATTACTGGGATATTTTCAGTTGGATCAAATACATGCCGCCATAATTAAAAGTTCCTTGATAGTTGATACAAATTATGACCAATTTAAAGGATAAAATAAAAGAATCTAATGTTATTACCACTGGTGGTCGTAAATATATTTAAATGGAAAAAACTCGTGGGATTGCTCAATCAATTAAATGCATACCTCAATATTAAGGCTCTCGGCGTTAAAAATGGTTTACAGATGAGTTAATAGAGCTCAGTTTACGATCCAATTTGAATTTCAATTTTTGTTAAGAGCTTTTCGGATATAAAATAAAAAGTTAATAGGATACGTGTTTACGTTGAACTTTCATATCAAAGGCTGGGGCGTAAAAAGCGTAAGCTCTTACTGGACTTTTGCTGTCATGAATTTTAATCTCTTAAGTTTGTTGGTAAGTTGAGATCAGAGGCGAGATGGAATTACATTTGTAGGTAGGATATCCAAATATTTCAAAGTTTTTCTAGGAAACATCTATATTACGCAAAATTGCAGACAGCTCAACAGCACAGTAACAAAATGCTGCAGTGATGCATAAGATGTGTGGCGCAATGTAAAAAATAAATGTTTCTTTCTTTCTTTCTTTCTATATACCTACCGGTAGCCAATGCGTGTTCAGAAATTGCCATTGATGTTTACTTCTTGAATCGGAAGTTTATCTTGGTGAAACTTAAGGTCTTTTGCATACTTATGTGCATTTTGAACATAAATTAAGCTATAAACTTGTGGGCAGTCGAACACAATAGTTTTGAGACATTTCCGGCGAAATTAGAGCAACTTGGCAAGCATATTTGCAGGAAAGCAAGTGCGGCATTTCGCTCACTAAGATGTAGTAGTGTTCAGTCACGCTTCACACATTTCATTGTTAGACTATTTTATCCTCGAGTCAGTCTGATCGCAACGGTATTCTTAAACTCGTTCTTTGCCTAGGCATTACATGCGTTTCTTTATACATTCTCGTTTTAAACACACATCGTTATGACTTAATATGAGTACCGTGTTGTATCTCCTCAGAGTAGAGAAGTTGAAATATAAATGCAATGATTCGATATGACCTATTTATTTTATTTGTTTTTATTAATATTCGGTATTTAGATGGTTCCACATAATCATCTGAACGACGTCCACTGCTGGACATAGGTTCTTTGCGACACACTGCTGGACATTGGCGTCTTCATAATTCTCGGAAGATAAGTACTCGTTTTGACGTCTGCGCACTTTTTATGACTAGATATTTATTGGTGATTTTGATGTAATTACATTTTGAGACGTTCTGACGAGACGTTCAGTGTAAGTTTTCATATAAACTTACATCATATCCACGTACGTCTATCATTTTATTTAGGCGTTCTTTCTAGCTATCATCTTTAACAACACATACCTACCATCAGGCGAGATTGTAGTTATTCGCTTACAATCAATCACTTGTAGTAGAATAAAAAAAATGGAATATCAGGTCGCATCTACATTAGATGACACCGTGATAAAGTCAATAGTAAATAGTGTTGCCCAAATTCAGTCTTGGTCTTGCAGTCTTGGTCTTGTTCTTGCGTTTTTGCAAGACCAAGACCAAGAACAAGACCGCGTATTTTTAGCAAGACCAAGACCAAGACTGACCGTGCAAGACTTGAGCAAGAACAAGACATAGCCTGCAAGACTCTTGCGTCTTGCAGCTAGGACTTAGCGCTATTTCACGGAGTAGTTAGGTGTAACAGGTCGGTGTATAGGTAGGTAGGTACGCTTAGGAATTCTATGAGACGCAAAAAACTATATCAAAGAATATGAAAAACTGGACCTATGCGCATTACGACTAATACCATAAACATAGCGAATAAAAAAATATCTATTAAAATCAAACTGAGTGCATGCATAGTTATGTTTTAACCATCGGCACTTTGATAATGCGGCATCAAAGGTTTTGTACTTACTTCTCAAAGAAATTTGCCGCTTTTCGGAAGTACATGGTTATGATACACGCGCCGGCGGCTTCTTTTGAAATCTAAAACAATCGTTGCCGCCGCGCCGAAATCATAACATTTGACACTATTCATGCAAAATAATTTCGAATTTTAAGAGTACCTACAGGTGTTCCAAAGAATAAATAAGTTTCAGATTGGTGATTTTAGATTGGTGGAGGACGCATGAGACAGAGTATCCGATTTTATCGAAAATGGCCCGTGATTTTCTCTCAATACCTGCAACTTCAGTACCTGCTGAGAGGTTATTTTCTAAAGCATCATTAGTAATTAGAAAACATAGAAATAGGTTAAGTGATGAGTCAGCCAGATGGTTACTTTGTATTAATTCTTGGTCAAAAGAATTGATATAAAGTATCATAACCTAATGATAAAGCTGTTGATTTGTGTTGTATTTTATTTTTTATTCAAATAAATGATAAATCGTAAAACTCTTTTATTAAATTTCTTATAAGTTGAGGGTTCAATCTCTTTCTAGACAGATAAGTATTGTTCTTTAAAATACAGTCAAGTTATTGTAATTAATTTGTTTTTTTACATGTTTTAGCAAATGTAAGCTTATAAATCATAAATGTTTATTAAGAAACAGTTACTTCCATGGAAAACGACATATAGGTCAGTTGATTTTTCGAATTTCTTATCAAATCTTCAGTTATTTATTAATCTGCTTGATCTTTACTATGGCTATGTTAATTCAAGCTCACAATGTTCCAATTCTAATACTTTTTTCTAAGATTTAAAGTAAACTTTAATAAATAGTAATAGACTAATAGGTAATTGCAAGACTTGCAAGACTCTTGCTGCAAGACCAAGACCAAGACCAAGACTGGGAGCGCAAGACCAAGACCAAGACCAAGACCAGGTGTATTGGCGCAAGACCAAGACCAAGACTGGCTAAGTCTCGTCTTGTTCTTGCATTTGGGCAACACTAATAGTAAAAAAAACAAATGTTCTAAACCAATATATAAATATAGACTTGTTTTGAACTTTTCTCCTTTTAAAACTTGGCCATTACTAAAGATGGCGACTTATCAAGGTATGTAGGTCATTTTTTACACACACTTGTGCGTTCACTGTGATTTAGTTTTAGCGTGGTCATTAGCAATCACTTACCTATATTAGTCACGTTTTTGTTTTTACGTCGATATTTCTAATGACTCGGCGCTTCTAAGTTTTAAAAGATTGGGAAAAGAATTTTGTGCCCGTTACAATGTGATGATTATCTTATTTCCTGGGCATAGATTTCTTTTTTTATACTATCTTTGATTAGTCTTTTAAATTTTTTATTAATCAAATTAAACATACACATCAAAACGGTTAGTATAAAAGCATCGAAAAATCCGCCGAGGATCGTCTTCGGTGCCTATCTGCAACGAGTAGGTACCTTAGGTATTTACATAGAGAAAATAAAAAAATCTGCTGTAAAAAAACATACTGCTAAATTGTAGAACAACCCATTGTTCTACAATTTAGCACAACAAAAAACATACTGCTAAATTGTAGAACAATGGGTTGTTCTACAATTTAGCAGTATGTTTTCCTAAACTAAGTAAGCGTGTAACTTTCAATCTAATAGTAGTAAGTACTAAAAAAAATAATTATTAACTTTATTAGACACAGAAGAGTCATGTAACTATTATAGTCATGGACTTAGCTAAAAATATTCTTTTACATTATGCTTAATGTTTTAATGTCTATTTTTAGATTAACGTTGAAGGTAGTTCGTTAATGGATCGCGGAACCAAAAAGGCATATATGATACACGCTACTCTCTATGGGTCTCATAAGATGGCTCAAGGTCAATCAGTGGGTGATGGAGCCAGTATCTCTACGTGATCAAATCAGGACTGAGGAGATCCATAGGAGGATCTCGTGTTTCCTAACGTAAAAGGTTGTCTGGAAGAGATAGCTTTGCAATAAGACCTCCTTTGCACGCCCTATTTTCTATTCTAAGTTTCTTCTGCACCTAGATGTGTTTACTTTGTATAAAATTTGTGTGTGAAATAAAGTTTTCAAACAAACAAATGACAAGGACCATTTACCGACATAGCTACCGACGAAGAGTCGCAAAGCGAAAGTGGCAGTGGGCGGGGCATATAGCTCAGAGAACCGTTGGACGTTGTGGTCCAATGTTGCTGGAATGGCGACCTCGCACCGGTAAACGGAGCGTTGGTAGACCCCCAAAGAGGTTGACGGATGATATCAAGCGAGTCGCAAGTCCCGCTGAACCCAAGCTGCACAAGACCGTGGTATTATATTAAACATCATCATTATTATGTCAACTAATGGAAATCCACAGCTGGGCAACTTTTGGTTTCAATTCCAAATACCACCGAGCATCGAGGACAAATCCTGCGGCCTTTTAGGTGCTTTTATAGGGTTCAAATTACAAATGCAATGCACCTATTTCAACATAACGTAACGTTTTCAGGTCACGTTTTTTTACTAGCTTAATGTACGCCCATTTTTTGTGAAAGTTTAATGAAAATATTTGATGAAATACGAGATATTGCGGTTAACTTGTCGCAATTTTTGCAATGTCGCAGTTTTTAAACACGAAACGAAGATAAATCGCCACAACACGTAAATAGTCCTCAGTAAGCAAAATTCCATTTCAAATATTATTATTATTTTTGCCCGTCAGTTGCTGGACTCCTCGAAGGGTCATGGGGGGATGCTAAAATGGAAAAAAGCCTTCCTTAAGAATTGGGCTATAAAATCCGTTTAATAATCGGATTATTAAACGACAACGACAAACAAAAAAACTAATAGTATTACGTATATAGATATTTAATTTTAATTTCATTCATTCCAAACGAGATAAGCAAGAGAAACCTAGATGCTAACTTAATTAAAGAACTAAGACGGCACTTCGTTAATGAAAGTTGCAATTAGATCTGTAAATTTTAGCGCGCTTTTATAAGTTTAAATCCTTTCAAAGAATATTTTAAATTCTGTTCTATTTTCATTGTAGAGTATATGGCAAGTGCGTATCATATTATAAAAAGGTAAAGTATTGAAGCCATTCTTGTTTTTTGAGATACCTACTTCTATATTTACATATTCTTAGCTGATTTCCAAAAACGAAGATTCTTAGTTCGGTCTATTTTACGTACCTACCAGTCTGTAATTCGGTGGGCATTTTTTTCGAATCTGTCCTATTCCGTAGTATTAATTTACTCGAAACTAATTCCCAGTATGTACTTGTAATTTGGGTTTTCAAATAGACATGAAACTAAAATATGTGCAAGGTGCCAGAATACACTATACGCGCTAAACATTTCACTAAAGATCTCAAAAAACCGACTACTAATGACTGCACATTGTGCAGAGGAATTCTTTAACTAGATCGTTTCTTAAGTTTTGGGTGGAAACGGTTACATACACTGAGGCTTTTACGCAGTGCAGTACAGTTCAGATATATATTTTTGAGTATTCGGTTTAGGAGGTTTTTTTTTTAATACAATTAAATATGCGTATTACCTACATACCTAATTCGCTTCATAAGCCGCGAAATGTTTTCCGGTGCATTGACATTAAATACGTCTCCAGTCAACGACCTCGACTTATAAAAAGTAACTCGAAGCTGTCAGCCGCATTAGGTACTGCAAATTGACTCCATATCGGACGCCAATACAGCGGAGTTGCGTTATAATGAGTGGTTCTGGACAATGGATCATAAATGTTACCATTACACTTCCATTACATCGCTAAAGAGCGTTTTCACCATTACTATTATCTATAATAGAGTTACTGAATAATAAACACATACCTATTAGGTCTGTGTTTTAATTGCTCCAAGGTAATCGATTTCTCGATCATGAGCGATTAATCCAATGCTGCCCGTGATATATTATTATTATCTAACAGGTGAAATAAATTTAATCGTTTCATTTACAGATTTTTTTTTTTATTTAAGTAATAATTATTAATTATACCAATATTCTCATAAGATAGTTAAATCAAAAGTTATTTCTACACTAAGCTAATTTAACAGCACTTGATATACATACCGTGATTTCTCAATAAACTGTGAACAAACAAACATCAAAGCCATAAAAAGGAAAAAGAAAATCAATAAGCGGACTTTCTGGAAAAGTACGTTGAGTTATTTATGTATATAGCTTTATATCTCATAAGCTAAATTTTCTAAACATATTACTGGCCCCGCCATGATTTCATAGCAGTTGAACAAGACACCCAGTGATAATTTCTCACCATAGACCTATAAATAAATAGCCATTGTTTGTGAAGTCTTGGGCTTAGTTTAAGACCGACACAAGTCTCAACTACACTTGGTGCTATCTAACTATAAAATTTATCGTTTTAAAACTATGGTAATACTTCAAATATCTTTGGAATGGTCAATTATGATTTCAATTTTTTTTTTTAATTCTCTGTTTTAGTAAGGAGAGTTGTAAAGCTAACCATTTAGTTATACATGTGGTCAAGAATAACATATTATACCGTAGTCTATTTCAAGGATTAGAAAGGTTTTGGAATAAGAACACCTGATGACTCTAGTAAGACTTTAATAAGCTCTTTAGTCTAAGGTTCCAAACACATTTCCAACCGCAGTACAAACGTAGTCCAAAATAGTAGCCGCGGTATTACACATGATCAGATAAAACAAGATAATTTAATAACATGTTTTTCATTGCTTGTTATGTAGAGCTTTTGTAAAGTTCTTTTGAAGGATGCCAGCTGTTGACAGCTACACGTTGTTACACTACGCCGTCACAAAACAAATATATTTAACTGATGATGTATCGATAATCATTTTGATTATTTTTTTGGGTGGTCCGCGCCGACTGTTGAAGCGGTCCCAAACGACGGACATCCAATTCGGTGATTGTTTACAATGTGGGTTGTTTTTATTAGCATCGTAAAAATAATATCGCGTTGGTATTAAAAAGATATCGGCTGATCAATCGATAAAACATGTATCGATTTAAGAGATAAAGATACGGAGATTAATATTTTTAAAAGGTTTCCTTTTATTTCGGCTCATTTGTATCTACTTGTGTAATAATTGGTTGGCGAGTAATCGCGATCTACAGAGCATTTCAACCATTGATGTTACTATATTTGCAGGCTCACTGATTTCAAAAGTATTCTTTTGTTGCATTTCATTTTATTGTTTAAAAAACAAATATATTGAAAATTTGAGAAAAATGAGAAGAGGTTGTGATACAATTGATAAGGAAGTTCGGCATGATAAAATTACATGCAAAACAGAAACTCACTTTTGACCTTTTGAAGTTGGAAGACCTAGAAAAGCGTATTCGCAATTGGTGTTCGTTAGCGGTAATTGGTCGTGAGGAAGAAAACATTTTGTTATAAAATTAAAAACATATTTCACGTTAGCCAAGGCTTTCTAAGGTTTTTATCTTACCGACCCGAAGCAGAATTGATTATATTTATCGAGCTCCCTTCAGGCTTCGATGTAATGGTGTACCTATTTGACTTTCACTGATCAAATTTTTGCTAAAAGCCGGTCCAACGTTTCGCGAAAGTGGTCGGTCGGGTGAAGGCTTTTATATATTAGCGGTCACTGGCTAGGCTAGATATATGTCATACTTCATTACCCGTTTATATATTTAACGAATTGATTGCACGCCATTGCTGTTCGATAAATACGATGATGCCAATCTCAACACTTATATTATAAATGCAAAAGAGCGCTGCCTGTTAAATTGTTTCCTAACTGTCTTCTGTTCAACCTATGCACCGTTCCTGAAGATATATATCACATCCTGGAGATGAAGATATTCTATCTATTTTATTCCTGACTAACATGAGGGTAACGTTTCCAGTGAGTATATTTTAGGGAATTCAATGCTAATAGACAAGGCACACAAACAAACATATAATCTCCTATCGCAAAAGCGTGAACCGTCTCCATTACGCCATGCATAAAAATTGCAATTAGGAAAAAGTAGTCATAATGGTAAATAAAGCGAACAAGGAAAGATTTAATGAACGTCTAAAATTACAAACTTGCTTTGCATAATAGGATGCCAGTTTGTATGAAAACTGCTCACTAACTACGGCCGTCGGCATCACCGGATCTACGGTAACTTCCAAAGTTCTACTTCGCGTTGCAGGGTTACTCCTATAGCTAGATGATATTAAACATTTTAAAGGTTTACTTCGATTAGTATTCGTAAATCTTGTTTACGAGTTTTGTGTGTAAGTTTAGTTGTAAATTCTATTTTTAACGAAACCAAATGAAACGAAAATAATATGGTTTTAAAAAATATAAAAGAGATAATTATGATATAAATAAGTATCTCATTCTTCTTCTTCTTCTTTCCCTGGGCTTGTCTCCGTACTTGGTCGGCCGAAACCTTCCGTTGTACGTAGCGCCACTGGTAACGGCTCCCCGCTGGGTCACTTCAGCCAGCCGAGCTCACTCCAGAAACTTAGCAGGCCGCCCAGGTCGCCAAGTATATCATTATTGTTAGGTATACTAAATACAATAAAAATAGTTCCTCCGGAATTATATATAGGTATTCGTTAAATTATACTTCCTATAGGATGTACCTAACACACAATAGGTATATATACCGCAGCTCATTGCTTATGCAGAAAAACAACGCGGAATCTTTATTGAAGTATAGCGGCGGTCATAGGGGATTTAAATACTTGGCGATGACATTCGAGTAGTGTGAGCATAGTATTAAGTTTTCGTTAAACAATGGTATTCACGACTAAAATAAAACCTTGCAAATATTTTTTTATAGTAAGCAAATTGTTGGATTGGATAGTAACTAACTAGAAGCCGAAATTCGGCGTTTTTAAGAAAAGATGCAGGAAATCAATACCTATTAAACCTCATTAAGATGCTATATCTTAAAAGTACCTACTTAACCTTTAAACACTTTAGGCTTTATAAAAATAATTAAAATGCTTAAAGAATTGCTTAAAGCAGTATTATTTTAGGATTGTTAACTGTGACGTTCTGGATTGAAAGGAAAAATAAAAAGTTCCGGTCGATACCTATTTCACATTCACTTTATATCCGTAACTTCTAAGGCATTTTAAAGATTTAAAAATTGGGAAACTCCGCATTGATTATAATTCTTGGTAGCACTACATACGGGCATGCTCGCGTTCCCTATTGTGACCCTTTTAAATTCCTCGCACGTTTGAATAAATTGATATCAGCGCACGATTTTAAGAAACGACGTGTATAATAACACATTTACAAAGAGCATTATCATTTACGGCGTAATAATAATATTTTGAAATATTGCTGGTTGAAATGGTTCTGATTGAACATGATCATTATAAATTCGTGTTAATTTTAAGTGTTTTAGTTATTCTTGAATACGTAATTCAGTAATAATATAAATACTTGATCGAGGAAGTGTCAAAACAAACCAAAGGTAGGTTAACATGTTTTATACTATTTTAATACTAGTCTAAGGTATTTATCGCGCTATAAATACCTTTAACAGTGCAAAATTATAGCTTTACAGTATTTAAAGTTTCTTAATTAAAATTATCTATTATATTATTTTAATTAAGAAACTCTAAATTAAATTTATTATTATATTACCATTATCTAGCTTTTCCTTGGTTTTTGTTTTTTCCATGGATTTGGCTTTCAGATATTCTGACCATATTTTTTTCCATTCAGTTGTTTCCTCAGAAAATTTGGCCAGCAAACTTTAACTCGCCTTATGATATCGTCCACTCCTGTTTATATTCTATATTTCTGAATTTGGGTTGCCTATCTGATAATGTAGTCCACAAATCCGCACTAGGCCTGCGCGGGGGACTTAACCCCTACTCACTGTGCGAGGAGACTCGTGCGCTGTAGTGGGCCGGTAATGGGTTCCTTTTAAGATATCTGATAATTTCACCATCATGCTCCTTTCTATTTTCTTATGACAAAGCACAACTTACGACTCAGCTGCCTTCTTGACTTACCATGTTAGGCATCAGAAAATAAGTCATGGGAGAAATGCGACGTCATTATAAGCAGATTTTTATATCTGCTCTTCATGTCTTTCAAACTTCACTGTTTCTTTCGTTTCCACCTCATTTCTATTATTAGTTAATAACTTATTACTTTTATATTAATATTTCATTTATTATTTATTTTTTATTTTTGCGGCGTTTGCGTTTGAGACTGGAGTCTGGGGCCATGGTCTTCGGACACGAAAAATGTTATTAAAATAGTGTCACAAAAATTGGTCCTTACGTCTGTCGACCCAAGAGCTGGCGCCTATGTAGCCCAACGGCTAAGCCTAGCTATTCACAGGGGCAATAGCGCCAGCATTTTGGGTACCATGCCGATAAGTGAACAGTTGGACGGCTTATTTTTATTGTAAATATTAATTTTAGTTTGTAATTTTGGTTTCCCTACTAAAATATATTTTTCATGTAATACAAAAAAAAAATTGATTTCTTTGGGACAACATATTCCATATGTTTTTCTTAGAAAATGAGATATCGTGATGATAAAAAACCTTCTGATATGAACCTTCTGATTATTGTAAAAGCTTTAAATAGAAAACTATTCAAACTAGCATTAAGTCCAAAGGTTATTATTAACAAGTTACAATACACACAACAAGTACAAATATAGTAAATTTTTTGTTCTTTCAAGTTCAAGATACAGGCAAAGAACAAGTTGCATACTTGGTTTTGTTTATATTATTCGTAGTTGAATAAAAAAGTGACCATGTCCAGATAAGGCAACTAATTTGAGCCGTGCATCGACGGATATGGGTAGACTATATTTTATAGTGAAATTATAGCAATTATGTCACTACATGCTCTTGTTGGTGGCGCCAATCACCAAGTTCTTTTTTCTTATGTTCGACTGCCTTTTACTTACATAATATTAAATAAATGTTCGTACTCACATATATTTAGAAATCAACAAGCCTGTTCTGACTCTATATGGAAAAGACTGCATTAGAAACAAGGGAAATTATTGTTGGTTTGTGTAATTTGTTTTCATCGAGATCATAAGCATTCAATCTCGGTTGTCAATTGAGGTTACATATTGCAAAAAAAGGGTTTCAAATGGCTACTCGATAGCAACTTCCAATTTATTTCTAACGTTATTTCATATTACACAGTAATATGAAGGTTTGCAGGTTTTGTTATACCATTCAACTCCAATGCACGCTCGGCTTTTTGGAAGAATTGTGTTTCATCCACTTTTACTCCATGAAGATTTAGTAAACTTGAACAGTATTTTTAACCTTATTTATCAAAAACGTGGTTAAACCTGTACAACATTATAACTTAATCATTTCATTCTCTTTATTAGGCAGTAAATGAACAGGTACAACGCCAATTTTGTACATTTTATAAAGGCAAGTGTTGGAGTTTGAGCCAAAATGGGCAATGTAGAGTTCGTGCTGAGATACCATCTGACGATTGCACGCTCACAGTTGACAGTCGTGATCGTGACTTTACACAATAAAACTAGCTCCCGGATTATTTTATTAAGAAATCCAGGGACAAATGGCCATACTTCACCCTGACGCGGCTTATTAAATTCTTGTTACGGAGAAAATGAGATCTCAGCAAGAGATTTCGGTGAACAAAGATAGTACCTAACTGAGTTACAAGTTTCATGTTTTACTCGACTTGCCTTCGCTAGACGTTCGTTTAACTTAATTAACAGCCTACCAGAACTCTTCCGTGTTTGAATTTGCCTTTTTATTCGTCTTTATTTTAGGCATTTATGAATATTCCAGTGCTTATAAGCGCCAGAAATTAATAATAGCATTCCGTCCATTACTAATTATTATTATTTATATGCTTCGATGTCTTATTTATACCTATACATCTTAATGGTACCTATAAATAAACTCGTGAACCGTTGATGCTTTATCCATTATTAACAATTTTTTTTATAAAATAATAATTATAACTGAAACTGAATATCGTGTTTTTTATATTCAGATAAGACGAAGCATAGCTTAAAGTTATCTTATTTCTAGATGTAGGTACATATTGACGAAAATGTTTGCAGTTATAATAATATGCTCATTCTATTTCCTTGCGGAGTTTCGCTCAGGAAATCAAATATGTGAGGTGAGAGGTGAAGGCAGAGACATTGTATTACAGGTTGTTGTGATAAACCGTCATGTTAGGTACATTTTTGGTTTCCTGGACTTTTATGTGTTCCCGTAACTATACATACTTTCAGACATGTCGCAATGTTATATCTAATAATCTGCAATATGATGCTGTATCCTAATAAAACTTTATACCTCGAGCCGTTACTAAGGATAAGGGATGTGACACGCATACGGACTAAACAGTGATCTCGTTTTATACCTAGAAAACCTAGTAGATATATTTTTTGTTACCTACCTAGAAACAAAAAATTATTTCTACGCACTAGTAAATATAAACATAATTAAATAGAGCTGAGATTTTTCCAGACTATTATTTCTCGATGTTTTTATTCACATCGCGAAGTCAAGGTATTCTGTCTGCGAAGTTATAATTGTTTATGATAGTTGTTCTTGTGACAGCGCAAATAGAAAAACACAGGGACTGCTAGCGGCGGAACATGACTGATATGCAAATGGAGCAGTGATATGTTGTCGAAACAGATATACAACATATAATTCGATTGAAATTAATAAATTATTCAACACTTGCGCAGAATCGACAGACAATACTTTAATGCCCCATTATAAAGTGATAACACGATTCTTATGCACGGACTGAATACATCACGTAATTGTGGTGCACATAGACAAAATGTTCGTAGTCTTTTTTCTTTTTAGCCACAGGCTAGTGTTAATTTGCAACCAAAACTAAACAGTAGGCTAATTAATGTTTAGGCTTCTTTAAGAAAATCCGAAGTTTTTTGTAGGTTTTCTACTTGCTGAATAATATTATGTACCTATATACCGTAATTTAGTAAAAATTTAATTAGGTCTAAACCAAAGAAATCATTCAAATATAGAAGAGTATTTATACCCACTTTTAATCAACGAAATCGTTTTTATTCCGAAGGATTTTTAATGATAAACATACTGTTAATATAAGTTGCCAATTCTCAGATATTCTGACACTCACGGGCATCTCGGGTCACACAACTTTTCCATTCCATTTTTATTTTAGCCTTAATTATACACGTAAGGTTGTTTCTTTTTTTTAAATTTAAACCTTAACGAGTTTAAAACGATTACAAATTATTGCTTTTAAAAGTTGAAACCACTTTGTAGCAAAATCTCTCAAGCAATACAACTGGTGGATGCCAAAAACTGGGGTTTTATTTACTAAATCCCTTTTTTTAAATATATTAAAAAACATAGAGGTAGGTAAGTAAATAATCTTAATATCGCTCACTCAAATGTCGTTCAAGAAAAATTAACGATTATAAAAACGATTATAAATTAAACGGGGTAATAAAATGTACCTACATAATTAAAGCACTTGCGAAATCTTTGTCAATCATGTTAATTAATAACTTAATTATAAGAACGTAGTACGCAGACTATATTCGTTAATACAGTGGGTACCTACTTTCATGTCTTAAGGATATTATTTTCGGCTTTCTCTTTTGCTCATTATCTGTTAAAATATTGTAGATGAAATTCCATACATTTGCTAAAATGTAACATTATGCTTTCTTTTGATAAAACTTGAGTTTATTTTTACAATATTTTACATGTAATGAGCTTTTTATATTTTTTAAGGATAATTAAAAACTCTTTCAACATGTTCGCTTATTTTTTCATCTCATGATAAAGTTCTAGAAAGTTATCCTGTCTTTTCAAAATAGATATGCCGCCGGAATGTCGGAGCCTCGGAGCTGGTATGTTATGATGCAGTCTAAGATGGTAGCGGGCTAACCTGTTAGGGACTTAGCATGGCAGTTATATTAAAGCCATACCCCTAATCGGTTTTAAAGCGATATCGCGCCGGAACGTTAAATCGCTTAACGGCACGTATTTATTGGTAGAGTAGTAGGTACGTAGCTACCAGCGAAGCCTACCACCAGAACAGACCAGTAAAATTATAAATTACCAAATTGCTACTGCCAGGAATCGAACCCGGAACCTCCAGCTTACAACAGCAGCGCTCACCTCTGCGCCAAATATCATAACAAATATCAGGGAGATGTCCGATCAACCAGGACTCCGGTCCAGGAATCAGATGTCTGCTAGAGTGGGTCAGGTTCTTTTGTTAATTCAATGGCGAGAGTCTCATTAATATCCGATAGATTTAATTATTACAATTGTTTACTTCGCCTTCGCTAGTTTGCATATTCAACTACGTCAACAACAACTCGGGTTGAACCCCGGGTTTTACATAAACGAATTTTACTTATAAATTGTGCTCTTTTATATATTTTTTGTCATAGTTCATCGTAAATCTCAATATTACCCTTCTGTCTGTGGCAAAGAAGCGGTACTTGAGCGCTCTCTCAGCGTAACAACGCTCTTCTCTACAGTGTCTCATCAATAGGTTGTCACTTGTGTTCTCCGCGTCTAGCGAGGTTACTTTGTAGGGTCACCACGCTACCCATAAGATAAGCTCAGCCTTACGCAGCGTTTTTAATGCAACTTTGCCTGATTTGTTTCTGGCTTCAGTTATTTGTAATGTAACTGAAGAAATCATCGGATTTTTATAAAACAAAGATTATATACGCTTCTAGCGTTTTGATGCAACTGTGCTCAATTGGTTTCAGTCTTTAGTTATTTGCAATGCAACCGAAGAAGTCTTTGGACTTTTATAACGTTTAATTCAGATTCAGAACAAGAAAACTTTTTTATGTCTCTTGTATACACTAATTATAATAAAATGCGTGAAGGTTTCGCTATTTATTTTGTAGTGAAACTTTGAAACGTTCATAAACCAGGCACGGATATTTAAAAATACGTGAATTTATTGAGCAAAATACACGTTTATACGTATTTATATCACGTATATACTCGTAAGTAAACCCTCTGGTATAGCTTCTCTCTAACTCTACCTATTACGGTTCATGAGATACAGGTACAGCCCGCTGACACACAGATGAATGCACAGGCTGACAAACAGATGGACAGCGGATGCGGAGTAATAGGTGTTGTTACCCTTCGGTAACGGAACTCTACAAAGTATTCAATTATTGCCTATTTGCATTATATGGTTGAAATGAATTTATCATTTTTGTATCAATTTCGGACGCGTCAGAGCGAGTGGACTGAGCTTATCACGGAAAGTAAACTCTCGCGAGTCTCATCTGGTTGAGGCCACCAATCCGCACTGGACCAGCGTTGTGGATAACGGCCTTAACCCCTTCTTTTTGTGGGAGGAGACCCATGCTGTAGTAAGCCGGTAATGGTTTGATGTGCTGATGATATGAAATTTAAAACAAGCCGGAAATTGAATAAATGAAATTTATCTAAATGTACTTATTACGCATTCAAAATAATGATCGCATCTATTAGTCAAATGGATCTTTCATCACCATAACGCAAGAAAAGTCATTGAATAAAAAGAACGCCGGCCTTAAGGAGACGGACATAATATTAATGAATTGTTAAGTGTGTTACATAAAGAAGGTAAGTTCATAAGTCCCCGGCCATCTTATTTATTGCTATTCGAGATCATTACATGACGCATCATATTCATTAACAATATTTTATCGTGTTCAAGTTGTGACTTAAACTTTTTAATTTAATCTGTGTGACCCAGTTGAGAGACCTGCATATAACTACGCTTAATTAAGTAACTTCAAAAGATACACTAACGAAGTCTTAAATTTAAATATGTTATGAGCTGTGATAGCCTAGCCGTTAGGATTCCAACTTTCCGAGTTCGATCCCAGACATTTTTAGTAATTGAATATTAGAATTGATAGAATCAGAAATGTGGAGATTCGTAGAAGAACCAGAGTTACCGACATAGCTCAACGAGTCGCGAAGCTGAAGTGGCAATGGGCCGGGCACATAGTTCGGAGAAAGGATGGACGTTGGGGTCAAAAGGTGCTGGAATGGCAGCCCCGAACTGGTAAACTCCCTACAAAAGACCTATGTACAGCAGTGGACGTCTATCGGTTGATGTGATGATGATGAATATTACTTGCTTTTAACGGTAAAGGTAAACATTGTGAGGAAACCCGCATGCCTTAAATTTTCGATTATGTTCTCACGTTACTGAACGTTATCGTGAAGTTTACAGAGTCGCACTGGGCCAGTGTAGTGGACTAAGTACAGCCCACGCTCTTCTCATTGTTAGAGGAGACCCGTGCCCTGTAGTGGTTCTGTAATGGGTTCTTAGTGATGATGTATTTAATATATGTATAATTTATTTATACTCATTATTTGTACACAAAATCTTTCAGAAAAATAACATCCGTAGGATTAAGAAAACTAAAAAGAAAAACGACAAGGTGGGGTACACTGTTTAAAACATACGAGTACATATGAACAACTATATACTAATACATAAACCAGACTACACAAATACAACAATACTATGTATGTTTAGGATACGTGAGGCATGGCCAAGTCCAGTTCTATTTAAAACTGAATAACAGTAGAAAGTAAAAGTTTTAGGATCTTCGAATATTAGAATTAAGGTACATAAATCATGGCTTAGCTAATTATGTTATTCCGGCAGGGTTTAGTGGGCTCATGATGATCTTCATTATTATATAAGTCTTCATCAGTATAGAATTTCTGTTCTGAAATTCCCATTTCGATTTCCAAACTCCACGATCTTGAGCCATTTGTGTAGTTTGTTTCTAAAAGTTTCTAAGAAATTAAAAAAATTAACGGATAACATTTTACAGGACAAAATTGTACTTTACCTATAATATTATAACAGACCGTTTACTTGCAATTAAACAGTCAGTATCTATTTAATTGCTACATGGCGCCACTTGTCGGAGAATTATCTTTTCGATAGCCACACATGTTCCACGTTACTATGACGTAAATCGTCCTGTTTTAGGACATTTATAACTACCGAAGCTGGCGCCTATTGATGTCAAAGGTCCACTTTCATCGACCCAGTGATATTTTCACTGTAGACTAGTTATTATTTCAATTTAAAATGTGATTATGGTATCGACATTTTATTTTGGTTTCACCCAAGGAATATTAAAATCCACGTTTATGATGAAATCGTAGTATACGAGTTCCGAGGTGAATTAAATTCGCCATCGTAAAAATCGCGGATTTAAGTCACTCCTCACTGATTTTTATATTCATGTGGTAACGGTATACGTACTTCAACTTTTGCGTGTATCTACATAGATATTATAACGATTTTATATATTAACAAGTTCATCTGAGAACCATCATTTTGTGTTATCACCCTTATCGTTGTTTATGCATCAACAACATATCCATCATCTTACTAGTACGATATTGTAAATTATATTTGTTGGGGGCCGACAGCGTGGTATTGATTGTTTTACGGTACAATTTTATCACATTAGTTGAGAATGGATCTATATTTAGCGCAGTATGTTATTCATGAGTTATAACTTGTATAAGTATGGGTCGCAGGGTCGCAGCGGCATAGCCTGCCAAGTTTTTAATAAAATCCTGGTCTTTATGACCATTCAGGAAAAAAATATTAATATTTAAGTTTTAATATCTTAATTTTAATAGTAAAATTATCAATTAATTTTAATAAGATCAGTGCTTATAAGTCATAAAATTCAAAATTCTTTTATTTCAAGTAGGTCTAATATAAGCAGCCTGTTTGTAGTGACTCTACCACCGGTTCGGAAGGCAGATTCTACCGAGAAGAAGCCGGCAAGAAACTCAGCAGTTGGTTTTTTCCAACATCGTTTTACAATTTAACAATCTTTGTTCTATCTTGTGTGAGCTTTCAGTTGCCTCCAGGCAACCTTGTCATTAGCAAATCCATCAATAGTATAGTAACCTCGATGTGTTAAATGTGTTTTTATACATTTTATATAACTTTCGGCATCATAGGTCATAGGTCATAGGTGTACATTGTGTCCTTCTCTTTGGCTGAAGCGAAATTTCAGAAAGGATAGTCATTTAAAATAAATAAAAAAGATCCCACCGAATTGAGACACCTAGCTTCATACTGTGACCGTTTAAGAGTTTTTTTAAAGTTTAAGCAATTGTAAAAATAGTTTTTTGAGCATCGAAACGCTAGAATTATTTTTTTATCCAGACAATGTTATATAGACCTTGTTGTATAGATAATAGAAATACTGAGAAATTCAAATAACTTCGGACTTTCAACTTTTGCGTGTATCTACATAGATATTATAACGATTTTATATATTAACAAGTTCATCTGAGAACCATCATTTTGTGTTATCACCCTTATCGTTGTTTATGCATCAACAACATATCCATCATCTTACTAGTACGATATTGTAAATTATATTTGTTGGGGGCCGACAGCGTGGTATTGATTGTTTTACGGTACAATTTTATCACATTAGTTGAGAATGGATCTATATTTAGCGCAGTATGTTATTCATGAGTTATAACTTGTATAAGTATGGGTCGCAGGGTCGCAGCGGCATAGCCTGCCAAGTTTTTAATAAAATCCTGGTCTTTATGACCATTCAGGAAAAAAATATTAATATTTAAGTTTTAATATCTTAATTTTAATAGTAAAATTATCAATTAATTTTAATAAGATCAGTGCTTATAAGTCATAAAATTCAAAATTCTTTTATTTCAAGTAGGTCTAATATAAGCAGCCTGTTTGTAGTGACTCTACCACCGGTTCGGAAGGCAGATTCTACCGAGAAGAAGCCGGCAAGAAACTCAGCAGTTGGTTTTTTCCAACATCGTTTTACAATTTAACAATCTTTGTTCTATCTTGTGTGAGCTTTCAGTTGCCTCCAGGCAACCTTGTCATTAGCAAATCCATCAATAGTATAGTAACCTCGATGTGTTAAATGTGTTTTTATACATTTTATATAACTTTCGGCATCATAGGTCATAGGTCATAGGTGTACATTGTGTCCTTCTCTTTGGCTGAAGCGAAATTTCAGAAAGGATAGTCATTTAAAATAAATAAAAAAGATCCCACCGAATTGAGACACCTAGCTTCATACTGTGACCGTTTAAGAGTTTTTTTAAAGTTTAAGCAATTGTAAAAATAGTTTTTTGAGCATCGAAACGCTAGAATTATTTTTTTATCCAGACAATGTTATATAGACCTTGTTGTATAGATAATAGAAATACTGAGAAATTCAAATAACTTCGGACTAAACCTTTTTATTTTTTTTATTAGTCCTTGGCTGCAATCTCAAGATGGTGGCGGGCTAACCTGTTCTTGTAATGAGGCCCGCTTCAGCGGATGCACTTCGACCCTCCAGGATCTTTTGTGCTCGGGGCTAACCTGTTAGGGAGTATGGTACTTTGGAAGTCATACCTCTAATCGGATTCTACGCGACATCGCACCGGAACACTGGCGCTCGCTCGTGCACTAGGCGTCATAGAGGTCGAGCGTGAAACTTACGACTACAAGTATGGGGTTTTGAGGCTCTTAATTATTATCATTACATTCCGCACGACACCTTTTTAACGCAAATAAAACCGCTATGAACAGGTATTTGGTGATACACTTCAGTCAGACACGATACCTAATGACTCGTTAAGCCTAGATGTTATTGCAGCTAAAACGTTACTCGTTCACACAGATTTTAGAGGTCAGATGGCAATCGCTCGTTATTAAAACTGCCAGTAAATCTAGATCTAGGTTAAAAATATAGTTATCAATATAAGAACAACTTGTGAAGTTTATAGAGCTAATCATTCTATAGAAACCTCATCATCATCATCACATCAACCCATTACCGGTCCACTACAGAGCACGGGTCTACTCGCACAATCAGAAGGGGTTAAGGCCGTAATCCACCACCCTGGCTGGCGTATTGGTGGACTTGACGCCCAACCAAAGGCATGCAGGTTTCCTCAGGATGTGTTCCTTCACCATTGAAGCAAGTGATATTTTAATTACTTAAAACGCACATAAAAATATAGAGGTGCGTGCTGGGATTCAAACTCGGTCCCCCGAAAGGAAGTCTAGCTCCTACCCAACGCGTTATCACCGCTTCTACCTGCCAATAGAAACCTACTTTAGTATTATTATCATCAAATGAAAGGAATATAAATCTAAGTCGCAATAGACATAATGACTAATTTTGAGAAACCGCCCTATGATGTTTAGAAATATCTACTATATCCAAAGATATCATACTTTTGCTCAAATTAAAGGTTTTCTTGATATAAATTGCAAATTATATTCAAATAAACTATTTCTCTCGAAAACGCTCGCCGGGTGTCATGGCCGAACTTGTGACGTCTTTATCAAATTCGAGCTTTAGTAAGTCTTTGTTCCATAAAGATTATTGATGTTGGTATTGATTACAAAAATCTTAGCAACTGATAGTTTGAAATCATACAATATTTGGTATACGCCGATTTTCGAAGTTGGAAGCGAAGATTGCGAAGGCGGGAAGCAAATGGCGTATTGCTAAACTTTTCAGTTTTATTAATTGAAAATAAATACCAATTCCACTTAAACGACATCGAATATAAATAAAAATACATTTCTCATAAAACATGAATCCATATATCATTAGATAAATACAATATTTTAGCGATTCTTTGTTTCTTCCAAAATGCCTATTGCAGATAAGATTCGTTTACAGTGGAATTCGCAGGTCTAGCTAATTGCTGAAATCAACCATAAATCATCTTTGACGCGGTTGTGGCGCGCACTTTGGATCCATTTTCCTCTCAAATCGTGTCATTAAAGATCTTATTAGCTCTTTCAACGCCGCAGATGTAAATGAACGCCGTTTATCACTTATCATCAAGATATTATAAATGTGCGTCTGTCCTCTTAACCTAAAAAGATATTTCTAACCGTCTCTATCAACGTCTAGTGCATATGCTTCCGCTTTCAGCTCTCACAAGATAGAAAAATGAATGTTAAAATGCAAAATGTAAATTGTTGATGTTGCAAAAGAGCAACTGCTGAGTTTCTTGCCGGCTTCTTCTCGGTAGAATCTGCCTTCCGAACCGGTGGTAGAATCACTACAAACAGACAGACTTGACGTTTCAAAAGTGCTTATATTAGGCCTACTTGAAATAAATGAATTTTGAATTTGAATATGTAATAAATACTAAAATTTCTTTCTTTTAGTTATGTACAAATATTTTTAGATTATTATTTTTTCTTGCCACGTGGGTAAACGATGTATCGCAGAGTTTTACAGCTTTTGCTTAAGTGCTTATAAAACAAATATCGCGGACAGTATAATGGGTAGCAAATGCCAAGATTCAAAGCATTTTAAAGATACCGACAGCCCTCCCAAGTTGCATCGATACGGATCTAAAATCGATTTTGCTCTACGACGAAGCTGAATACTTAATGATATTAAAATTAATTTTCATTCACGTAAATCCTCGATGTAGATCTTTATCTTTTACAATCGTCTGTGTTATAAATTCTCCCGTCTTTACATTCATTTATACGTCAAGTCTCGTATGAGAAAATATGAATTGATTACGCTTCAAAAGGTTTCTGTAAGGTGCGATAATATCAACTTTCAATAGCATTACATTTTTCCATTCACTTTCTCAGCTTTGGAGCTATATTCAATTGTTATGTTTTATAATTATTTTTATTATTATTATGGACTTTTTTGGTTCAGAGACTCAAATTTTTATCATTATTTACGAAGATCTTCCAAGCACGGCGGTGAGAGCTGTGATTTTAAGTTGGAGGTCTCGGGTCCGATCTCCGACAGGGGCAATTTGGTAATTTATAATTTCCAAATTGTCAAGTCAGGATTGGTGAGAGGCTAGCTGTGGTTAGTTACTACCTACCGACAAAGACGTGCTGCTAAGCGATTTAGCGTTCCGGTTTCGGTGTAAGATGTCGCGTAAAAAGCAATTCGGGGTAGGTGTATAATATAACTTCCATAACTACTCTCTTACACCCCGCCCCGCCCGCCGGCTACCATCTTAGACTGTAACATCACTTAATACCAAGTGAGGTTACAGACAAGGCCTAACTTGTAGTAGACTAAGAAAACTCTGATTTTTCTTATTTTAGGTAAATAATCTAATCTTTATAACGTTCTATAGATGGATTGTGGAATTAATTTAGATCGGGTAGGGATATTCTATGTGATACTTTAAGTATAAATGTGTACTTGCTCAATAAATAATTGGAATGACTTTAACATAACATGCAATTGTATGTAGGTCATCACCACATTATCATTATATAGGTACCCCCACGGGATATCCTAGTTTAAAGGTCCAATGGTAAGGTAATTATAATTAAAGAAAAAATTGTACTTTTTATCAAATAAAAACTATTATTATTATTATTATTAGTATTATATCAACCCAATACCGGCCCACTACAGGTCACTGAGAATTGGTTAAGGCCGTAGTCCACCACGCTGGCTCAGTGTGGATTGGTGGCATGCAGATTTCTCACGACGTTTCCTTTACCGTTGCAGCAAGTGAGTTTTAACTAAAAACGCACATAACTTAGAAAAGTTAGAGGTGCTTGCTGAGATTCGAACACGCACCCCCGAAAGTACATAGAAAAAATATACTTACGAATTCGATGTGTTAGATAGTCTAATCATAACACATACCTATCAATTTCGATGGTTACGAATTATTATGCGTAGTAGACAGAGATCTCTCAGTTTTCTCTCAAGGTGGTTCGCGGTCACTTTTTACGAGTGAACCCAATTCGCTCATATCCTCGGACATATCGTCGTATGCAAATTTAATGACACGTTGTTTATTTACACTCACACGGACAACTCCTCCGGATCGCAGACACTGCTTTATTTATTGCTATCGTTACAGTGATTTATTAAGATTTCGCCGATCGAACAAACTATTCCTAATAGCCAGACCCCTTAATTATTATCTTTGGTTCACGAAAATAAATTTTTAACCTGTTTATTTAAAGATTTATATCAGACAAGTTTAATTAGTTAGTGGGTATCCTTCTAATGATATAAATGTGAAATTTTGTATGTTTGGATGTTTATCTTTACCAAAATGATTGAATTGATTTAGTTGACATTAAAAATGGAGATAATATACAGGGTTAAATAAAAAAACCAGAAGGCTCTTGTGCTCTATATTATGAAAAATAAGCTTTATTTGCTAAACTCCGCGAAAAGGAGGAGAATCTGTATGATGTAACTTATAATTTCTCCAATCCTTATATTCCACACCAACAGTTCGGTAATGTAGGGTGAATTGCTGAAGATCTGTTTGGTTACCGTTTCGGCTGGAAACCTTGTATACCTATAATAACACATAGGCTATATATTATAACGCTTAATTAAAAAATCCATACAAAGATCTCTTTAACTGAATTCCACGAGGATAAATTATATTTTACTTTGAATTGCGAATTTCATTTACTGCCCCTAATATCCTAGAAATGATTTAGGTTAACGATCTCCTCACTAACCTGCCACTATCTAGTAATTTGTTATTTTCTTAAAGCTTAAGAGCGTTTAACCATCTTACTATCATAAACAACGAAGGCCAGTTATCTCTATTATCCCTCAGGAACCAGTAGCGAGGTTATCGACCTCCGAAAGTCACGTTTTACAACAAATCCCGCCGTAGTAATAAAGCATAGGAACGCAACAACAGTTCTCATCTGTCATCTCATAGCTTGTAGCCAATGACACTTACGCCCAATAACTTAAGGGTTAAAGCTTACTGTCAAAATAGATAAAGGCTGAGAAAAAAGGCTGTTTATTGAGCTTTTTTATTGTACCCGCTTAATCCCCACACCCTTTGTATCAGGTACAATACAGTGTGATGTATTCTGATAAATGTGTAAACGACTCGTATTTATTTGTATCGTTCTAAAGAGCTATCGATTCAATACTGATTACCTCTCTTTGTTACAGGTATGAGCTTCGAGATTTTATATCAACTTTGTAAGTAAATTATATTTTAATAATAAAATGTGTGATTTGGAGTACTTTCTTATGATAATCATTTGTGGTCTGCAAATAATTTAAATGGGTAAATACTTTTACACGTATTGTACATAGAGATTCTATCGATTGTCCACCACTTGTGATGTGTGCCTTTGATGTAATTTAGTGCGTACGACGAGTACATGATTTCTTTATAAATAAAAAATAATTTATCTGTTGCTACAATTTGTACAATACACTTCAGACGTAAGACGTGGACTTCATTTAGAACTTATTGGATACGGTTTTCAAAGTTATGAAGACGTTCTCTCGCTTGCATAAAAGTAAGGGTTGCCAACGCTAACATAAGTTGGTAATAAAAATTAAAGGTAAGTTAAAGAAACAGGTTTAATCGCTCTTTCACATTTTACGTCTATTTTGAAAGTAAGTCGATGCTTAATAATTGAAATCAATTGTAAGATATTATTATTCTGCTCATGTTCAATTGAAGGTTTTTTTTCAGAAAAGGCTTGAATTATTAAGTTGAAACACTAAAATCTGGTCTTACTCTATAGCCTCATACTGATGCACAAAAAGGACACACTTGTAAGTAGTAAAAATTCCCTAATGCATATTTTCAAAGATTATTCTTAAAATTAAACGCAAATATACGGCGCGGCGCGGCATCTGATATAATAGGTTATAGCTTGGCCACGCCCACTTGGGAAAACCGACTTCCTCACTAGCACCTTACCTACACCTACACCTTTTTTTCTTAATGTGGAAGCCCTAGCAACAACGAGTATGCCTCGCTCCTTTTATCTTCTTACACTGAAGATCAATATATCACCACCAAATACATCTGACGTGCGAAAACGGACTTCAGCATATCAGGAATAAGTTGCAATTTACATAATTACGGGTTGTCGTTCCATGTTCTATTTTCGTTCGTGGCTCTACCTATTCGCTCATCTTGCCGACAAAGATCGGGGCGGACAATCGAATCAGTCGCCACAATTTCTTTAACAACTGACCCTTTGTCCTTTCGCTTTGTGGTGCGGCGCGTGACAACGCGTGTCATTCCGTGACACTATCTTTTGTGGTTTCGGTCACAAGGACAGGCTTTGTAAAGTTATCATTTTTCTTAACTGTAGCACTGTACGGTCGTTATTATCTCTTATGTTACTTAATAATTAATATTGTATAAAAAATCGTGCATTTGTCACATGAATCTCGTGAAAATACCTTTACGTTCTTATGGAAAAAGTAGGTATACCGTTTCATAGCAAATTATTGTTCTAATCTTCATAGTTCATAATACTCTATTTTTTTCTATACTGTCTTTTCTATATATAGTTAAAACATTCTGAAAACTTATAAGTGATAATATTTCAGCTCATCCGGCCTATCAGACTTCTGACAAAGGTAGTTTTAGATGTGGAATGTGACATCTGAACTGTAATATCAGAGGTAGGAGCATACAAATGTAAATTTTTGTTCCCATATTTCACATAATACACAATATGCATGCCATTGTAGAAAAAAACAGGGTAATTTCCTTAAATCTGCAGTAGTGAGAAAAGAGGACCCTATTTCTTTTAAACGTAAATAAAATAAAACTCATAGGTAATGGGAATTTTGTTGTTAAATCAATTTGCATTCCCGCCAACTGAAAGCCTTTAAAATTAAAATACTTAATTAAAGTAAGTACCTTCTTACCTACTCGTAATATAAGTAGTTTTTTATAGCTTTGTTGCAATCAATAGAATGTTGCAATTTATTGTAGCTATAAAAATCTATAGTAATCTGACGTATTCCATCTATAAAAGTAGAACTATACTTGACTGCATTAGCGCATAGCACCATATGGCTATACATGTGTTTATACTTTACTAGCGGACCCCAGCGCCATCTGTCGGGCTGATTTGTGAATCTAAACCATCCAGGGTGTCCCCCAAAGGCATTCCAAAAGATTCATTCAAATCGGTCCAGCCGTTTAGGAGGAGTTCAGTGACATACACACGCACACAAGAAATATATATATAAAGATAAGTCATTGGCGAGGTATTGGGTCACTAGAAGCATTAGCCTATCGGTTTAGAGAGGTCGCTGTGATCCCGTCGGTGGCAGCAAATCGATCGATAATCGAATTAGGTCGGGTTTGTTGTAATTGTAAACCTTTTATCTCTGCTATAAAAAGCAGGTAGTTGCATACCAGGAATGTAAGGCCGCTCGAGGACGACTCCACATTTTTAGGATCTCGTATTTAATGGGCCTATTCGGAAACGTAAGCGTCTTTTTAGTTTTTGCGCAAATATTTGCTTTAAGTGACCGACGAGCCCCTCTTTTGGATGCCATGTGTTTTATTTTGCGACTAAATATAGCGATGGGCGGCGTTTGGATAAAGTTAGGAATCCAGTAGAGTGGAATGCAGATAAATGTTTCTGTTTAATTTCTGTTATATATAAATTGTCGCAACTATTATAAATTGTACTGAATGAATAGGGTGCCAATTTAATTGTACACAAGTCTTTGAGTAAGTTGACAGGCTGTTCCCTGTTTAGTGGGATTCTACAATTTCGACCTGATCATTAAGTTAGATTAGTGTACATTGAAAACTCATTTTTTATGTTTTAGCAGACTTAAAAAACGAAGATCTGAAGCGCTTTTAATATTTCATTTCCTTTTGATTATAAGTGTCTTAGTTAATCAACAATTATGTGATATCTATAAGAAGATCTACGAAAATGGGGAGACTGCACAAAGCAGAACAGCATTTTACTTGCAATGAGTGTAGTTTAGTTAGAAGTACGTAGGTGTACCTTTCGACCATAAGTACTTTATCTAGGTAGTGAATAGGTAGTGTGGTGCAAGGCACAACTTCGCAATATTGCGTAGTCGTGCGATAGTTTGAAGTTTTTTATTTGTGTCGTTATTATTACAACACAGTAAAAATGTAAACGACCAATTGGAGAGTTCCTAGTAATTTAGTATACCATAAAGTTCGTTTTAAGGCCAGCGCGATAAACACATTTAGTTCTACCATGCATTGTAAACTTTAACCTAATAACTAGCTTCTCGTTGATCCCAAAATAAATGTATCGTGGATAGCAAACGTTCATCCCCACGCACCTACTTGTAGGTATGTTTATTTTGACCTCCCATTCATAACAGTTCGAAGTAAGCTGTGCTCATTAACAATTTTTTATAGGATTTCTTCTAACACCACTTTGGGACGCCACAAGCGTAAAAAATGCCCGTGCCGCCCCGCACCAATGCTATTATTGATCTTTTACGTATTTCTTTAGAAGAGAAGCGGCCATCACCATAAATTTACGTAGCCCACCCGTATTATTAAGTTCCTGTTTGAAGACTCACCGTTTTCGAAACGTCTATGTATTTATGTTTGACAATTTATTCAATACAAGCTGTTGCCCGTGAACTTCGTCCGCATTTTTAGAGGTTTGGATGGCTTAGGTACCTTTTGGTTTTTCTAGGCTATAAAGTTACTCTCCGTCCTTTGAACTAATTCTATGCCAAAAATCAGGTTGATTGGTTACATAGTGAGAGCGTGAAGGAATGACAAACAAACAAACACACTTTCGCATTTACAATATTAGTAAGGATTTATTCTTACCTGATTATTATTAAGTATTTCTTATAAAGAAGACCAAAAAACCAGGCTTTCTTTCATAAATCCACCCTTTCAGTTTGATAAGGAAAATACATATTAGGTTATTCGAATTCCATGTTTTGCCATCCATCTCATATTATAAGCTCTCTTTAAACGACTGCTTTTTTTTATTCCACTAAAAGTTAGCCCTACAATCTCACCTGGTGGTAAGTGATGATGCAGTCTAAGATGGTAGAGGGCTAACCTGATAGTCATACCCTTAATCGGTTTCTACGCAACATCGCACCGGAACACTAAATCGCTTAGCGGTACGCCTTTGTCGGTAGGGTGGCAACTAGCCACGGCCAAAGCCTCCGACCAGACCAGACCAGAGATAATTTAAAAAATATAAATTTCCAAATCGCCCCTGCCGGAATTCGCACCCGGGACTTCCGATTTAAATTCACTGCCCCACCATTGTGCCAGTGAGGTCGTCAAAATTAAGGTTACCTACTTTTTTAAATAGGTATGACATCAGATTAAAATCCTATTATACGAGTAGTATTAAGGATTATTTAAACGATAAAAAAGCTTGGGTGTGAATTGCTCTAGCTTCAAAGCTTAATATAAATTTACTGTGAGATGGTGATAACAAAAAAAAACCTAAGTTTGTTGTGGGCTCTTCTTAGACCAGGTCACGTAGCTTTAGGTTTAAGTTGGCGAACGAAATTATCACCATCCCCTTACAATGTATGAACGCTTCATAAGTGCCTGTGATAGGTCTACATGAGTAAAGAAATTTTGAATTTTAATTTGAAATTTGAATTTGATATTTTCTTAAAATACATAAGTAATGTGAAAATCACGACGGTTCTAAATTTATTAGATCAAGTAAAAAAAAGTCATCTATAATGATTTATGAGTTTGCTTTTTGATGCTTTTGCAGGGATTCCATTCGGGAGCTTAAACTCAACACAAACTAAACATATAATTTAAAAAAAACCGGTTTGAATGTTTTAGTTCAGATATCACTAAAGTTATCCTTATGTACAATTTTGGTAAGCTGAGGTCAGTTCCTCAAAAGCATCAACGGAATACTTTTACGGAAATTCACATTTTAGTCATTCGCGTGAGTCAATAAGACTTGAGACGTTGCCCTCAGCAAGGTCTTCGCAAAAGTTCTCGAATTGACTTTGAAAGGTCAGCCTGTTGCATTATGCAAACCGTAGGTAAGTACAGTTTATATACGCAGAAGTGAAAAAAACTCTCCATAAAATTAAGATGGTCTGTAATAGACAAAGCTGATATGGAATGACTAAGGTCCTATTTTCTTAAATTTTACCAAAATTTGGCCCTTGACTTTTTTTTTAAATTTTACTACAAATTAGACCTTGACTGCAATCTGCAGCTGGTAAGTTTTGATGCAGTCTAATAATCGCAATTTCATCTGGTGGTAAGTGTGGAAGCGGTAGCGGGCAACATGGTAGGGGTATAGCAATCATAAACTTAACTCGAATCGGTCTATACGCGGTATCCTAACGGAGCGTTACATAACTAGCCACACACACACACACACACACACACTGCACTGGAGTACAGAACAGAGCAGAGATAATTCAAAAATTATAAATTACTAAACTGGAAAAGTACCCCTTACCCCTTTACCCCTTTAGTGATAAGGTCGCCTTATACCCCTAATATCTTATGGGTATTCTTAGTGTTTTCCTGTATAACGCAATAAAGATTTGTTGAAAGTCAGTTAGTTGTTTGAAAACTGTTGCTGCCAAACGAACCGAACTCGATCCCTCCGAAAGGGAGGCAGAAGGCCTATCTAGAAGCGGATATCACCGCTTCTAGATAATTATTTATGTCAGCAAAAAGAACATTTTCATCAGGGTTCTACTTACTCTGTTATAAAAAACAACAAATTTCCACCTACGCATAAATAACCCCGCTTCTGAGAACTGGGAATTCAACTAGTAGCTTAAAAATCAATACAGAAAGCCGGGAACTGTCGGCACCCAGCTGTTATCGATTGCTAACTGGCCCGCCTAATTACTTAACAGAGGTTAATACACCCATTATAGGACACAGGTTCAACGTTTACAAGGTTTAGTGATGCTCCATTATAGGCCAGTGATACGTAGTACGTTAGTACCACTTCCTAATATCTTTGCTGTGCAAGGTATGACATATAAACAGCTTAAACCATCATATCCTTTATAAATAAGCAATTAAATTATTACTCGTTAGTAAAACATCGCAAGGGAACTTATCCTGCGTGCCTGTAAGTTCTTCATAATGTTCTAAAAGGGCGTTTGAAGTCTGCCAATCCCCTTGGCCAGCGTGGTGGACCACGGCCTAAGCCCATCTTATTCTGAGACCTATACCCAACCCGTTCTAATAGGGCCGATAATGATGTGTTGTGGTCATCTCCGGATAACCTTGGCTAAGCAGGGGTAAGGGTCGAGGTTGAACCTTCTTACCCGGGTGATTAGCGACGGGAAGAACACTTTCCCGGTATTGTCCTTTATGCTTATCTAATCTAGTTTAAGGTATGCCATCCTGGCTAAATCCGAGACCTCCGCGCTGAGGGCAAAAAGTTGGCCGACTGGGCCGTTAATGGGTTGACGATGGTGATGATGATAATGATGATTCTTTCTTGCTTTCATTAAAATTCTTTTATTAAATCAAATTATCGTATAAGTATACTAACCAGTGCATACTGTGACTTAAAAGTTTAGTTATGTGTCATTAGTAACCTAAGGCTAGTTATATCCATAACATATAATACATGTAATTTTGTTAGTAGTCCTGATAAAAATAAATATATAAATCTAGTTCTACTTAAACAATCGGCCGATAGTTGTTAATTGACATACATATACAACACATACATAACATAAAAAAAGTGATTCTCTTTAGGTAGGCATAAATAGGTGTGTAAATAAAAATGTGGTAGATAATATTATGTGTAAAGGTTGCAAATAATGTGCAAAAGGTAAGCATATTTTTCGATTGTAATAAAAATGTATAACAGCATTTCTATATAGGCCTCATATTGCTGATGCAATAACACGTAGGAAACACAAGTTTAGTCTACTCGAAGAGATTGAATCGGCATTTAATTTCTGCGTAAGGATAAGTGGATAAGTTACCAACCACCAACCAGCCACTTTATTACAGTTTTCTTGCATTTGACTACTCTTGCATTTGTCATTTTTACATAAAAATTACATATATAACTCAATAATATTTTCGAAATACTTTCAAAGATCCCAGCACGCACCTCTAACTTTTCTAAGTTATGTGCGTTTTAAGTAATTAAAATATCACTTGCTTCAACGGTGAAGGAAAACATCGTGCGGAAACCTGCATGCCTGAGAGTTCTATATAATGTTCTTAAAGGTGTGTGGAGTCCACCAATCCGCATTGGGCCAGCGTGGTGGACTGCGGCCTTAACCCCTGCTTATTGTGGGAGTAGACCCGTTTTCTATAGCGGGCCGGTAATGGGTTGATGTGATGATGATGACTGCCAGAAGATAAACAAAGGTTTAATTGCGTAATGATGATGCTGAAAAGGTATACCTACCCATTTGGGAGGTTAGAGCAGTGGGTATGCACAGGGTATGCAGATGATATAAAGCGAAGAAAATCTTTAGTAAAAGTTATGAAAAACTTAAGGATAGGCATGCCCTTTATGCAAGCCACTGGTTTAGAGCAACACAAAAACCACTTAGTTGTAGAACTATAATATCAGGCACATACCTAAACAAAGTTTGTTCTGTAAATAAAATTTTGACAAACCTCAAGTTTTACAATTGAAAAAAAACAAGAATTAGCTACGTAGCATTGAGGTATTAAACAGAGTTCTTACATATCTACCTACTACAACCACTGTCTGTTTACTTAGTAGGTGCAAATTTTAAATAAAAAAGGCATTGGATCTAAGGAAAACCTAATGCTATGTGGATTTACAGAAGAATGTTAAGGATATCCTGGAGATATGGAATTAAAAATCAATAAGTATTGCAGCGCGTTGGAAAAAACCTTGTGATTCTTTGTACTGTGAAGAATATAAAGTTAGAGTCAGATACACTTATTTACTTCGTGGTACCTGTTAGTATGTTCTTCTACAACTGACAACTGAGAGGGAATACGATGCGAAAGGGCATGTGAACGAGAAAACCTTTGAGCTCCCGATCATCCTCGGAGCTGTTGTGTCTCAGGTTGCCAGAATGTTCGCCGACCGTTAGAAGAGGTACTTTAAGAAGATAAATGAATTATGATAACCCAGGCAATAATCTGCAATTTTTTTTAACCAAAGCCATACGGCACACTTGATGCATAAGGCGTATAAAATCGAGGCGCGATTCGTTACGCGCCATGTTAACATTCGTTCCGGAATTGACTGCCCAAAGTCGTAAAATTGCAAACGATAATAATATGAGAAACACGACTAGCGAATAACGGTCCTTATATTGATTGATTCAGCGAATGACTAAATTTGAGGTCGACGAGCAAACGAGTTTAGAGATTTATGTTTGTCTTGCCATTCATTTGATGATACAGCAATAGGATATTTGATTAACTTTCATTTGATGCCCTACTCTTTATATTTAGTTCCGGTACGACACCTCTTTGACATTAATTAGGGTTAGGTTATGTACCTTCATTAACAGTTGTTGAACATGAACTAAATCTTCTCTTTGTCTTGTGGTTCGCAACTACCTCTAAAGCCTCTAAAGCCTGTGAAGTATTATTTCGGTTTTCATTTACACGTTGAATAATAGTGATACTCGATGAGTAACACAATATAATATTATGCAGCAGTTTGCCTACTGAAATAGATCCTGCAGCAGCTGTTATGTTTATGTCGATATGCATATGCTGGAGCTAACCGTATGTCGAATTGTATGGTTGTGACTAGTGGCAATAAATGCAGCAAATAGCGTATGACGCTCGTTCATACTTCCCTGGCGGAAATGACGTGCATCGTAGACTGTAGTTATGATTTAGTTTTATTTTGTACTTGCAGGGTTGTTCAATGTTTGGGAAGCGAAACGAGAACACAAATAATAGTAAACCAAGAGCTTCTATTCTTATGCTTATTTGTACGCTGGAAATAAAATGGACGTCAATAATACATTGTTTGTTAGTACACAAAGAAACAGTTTGTTTAATAAGAAAGTAAATCATGAAATAAAATTTAAAATCACTACCTCTGATGATGAAGCTCTGATGATCTTCTAATAAGTGGAAGTGATTTTAAAACTGAATCGAGTAATACCAGCTGTTTTAGTGGACCTCATACATTAATTATACAAGATTATGAATACGCTTACATTATTTCATGTAACAGCGTCGTTTCCGAGTAGGATATGTGTTTTTGGGTCTCTGACCATCCTCATCATCACTACTTTACTTATAAATGTGAGACAATGTGAGATGGTGATAAAAAAAAAAGTTTGTTGTGGGCTTCTTCTTAGACCAGGCCACGTTTGGAACCCTCGTAGCTTAAGTATTAAGTTGACGAATTTATTTATCGCCATCAACTCACTCCTATGTCATATTTTACGTGTAATGTACGCATCAAAAGTGCCATCTATGTGCCTATTTGAATAAAGAAATATTTGACTTTGACTTTGACTTCGACTTTATAAACTCTAATAGTTTATACGTTATAGGACTCATATACGCGCGGCACTTTAAGTAAACGGGCTCTTACCTGTCTCATCAAACGCTTCAAGCTATCATCATCATATCAACAAATTATCAGCTCACTACAGGACACGGGTCTCCTCCTACAATGAGAAGGGGTTAAGGCCGCAGACCACGACGCTGGCCCAATGCGGATTATGTGCCTCGGATTTTTGTGCCCAGTGGAGTCCACATGCGGTTTAGAACATTTTGTAGGACTGTCAGGCATGGAAGTTTCTTCGCGAAGATTTCCTTCACCATTGGAGCAAGTGATATTTTACGGACATTACTAAGAAAAGTTACAGATGTGTACTGGAATTCGAAAACGGAGCCCCAGAAAGTGTTTTCGATGTCCTACCCACTGGGCTATCAACGCTGTAAGCTATTTTAATAATTTATTGTATTTGATTATACCTTTGAACTTAGGCATACGTAGTACCTATAAAAAAAATCAGTTTATTTAATTTTATAAGTAGGCAGTATTAACATTAACCTGTTTTTCTATAACTTTCTAAAGTAGCATTTCTTACATTTTGGCTATCTTGATGCAAACCGAATTAACGCAAACGCAAGCAACCTGGTTTCAGTTGCACTCGGTCATATCTTTTAAGTTTCAACACGCCCTATTTAAAATAGCATCTGCTTAGTTTAATGCTACGTCTATCTATCTAACTTGAAAGTAAGTCTCTCACGTACGTTTATTTGGTCAAGTATAAACGGTACACGGATACTTATCTAAATAAACAAACTTTCAAATAGTGGAAGGAAGAGCATGACTAGACCTGCGTTATCTCTGTATAAATAGTCTCTATAGTAAACATGTTTTATATGTTCTAGTTAAGCCGACATTGTTCAGAATCCTTTCATTTTGCGTGGAATGTGACAGGATAAGCTACACGCGACGCAAATAATACTAAATTAGCAACCGACTCGATCCCTTGTCAATGTCGTAGACATAGAAAAATCTGGCTCAGTGTGTATTGTAACATTGTAATTTCACTTATGCGTCCTGTATTTGGATACGTCGTTTGTGGTCTGAACGGATAGTAATAATTTTCTAATAACACCTTCGACACGCAACGGCATTTGGCCGATACACAATAGAATTCATAAAACATATTTTTTCACAGGCACATACAAACTTCAATTGGTTACAGATAAAAACAAAATTGCTATAAAACCATTCCCTATCAAAGATTAGATTAAGTTACGATGAGAATTATGAGGTAGATGAAAAGCATAATCTCTGAAGATGAAAAGGCTATTATTGTACAGTGAATTACAATAGATATAATAGATTACATTAGACACCTACACATTCTGAGAACGGATGTATAGAAACGTAACCCACGCCACGCCTATGAGCTTTGACTAATCGATGTGTCAATGGGTCAAAACGTAAAGTTTATTTGAATTTGGTCCTTAACAATGGCCCAAGTCAAGAAATCCTATTATAATGGCGGTTTTTAACCGAAAAAAGCTGCGTTGGCAGACCAAAGTTGCTTCTTTTGGTGCTATGTTGCGGCCCAAAGAGTTGACAGACGATATCTAGCTGGTCACTGGGAGTCGTTGGCAGGAGAGAGCTTTCATCTGAGTCAAAGAATCCAACTATAACTAAGACGTCGCACTTTTTAGTTTTTATTATAAGAGACAACAAAATAAATTTCAGAGTTTTTACACGGAAAGAATATCAATTAAGGAAAGCTTTTACCGAAATAGAAGTTTTAGAAGGTTAGGTACTTCTCATATGTGCATTTATACGAAAATTATGCCCCGCAATATGAATTCTTATATGGATATAAGTGACAATAATATAAAACCAAATCTTTCTCCTTTGCAATGAAAACAGGCTACGTTTCACTAACAGAAAATCGCTGTATGCACACAGAAAAGCATTACAATAGTAAAAGCTGTTTGTAAAGAACTAGGAATAGAACAAACAATAGGTTGACTTATGTACAATAGCTCAATTCATGCAATCCTTTACTTTTTCGCATTTCCCTGAGGTGACATCCTGTTGAGTTACGGCAGTGTTTCAGAGTCCGCATGGGGAACGCGCTATCTGCATCGGACAGCCGCGTACCGTACGTGACCGCTCATCTCGTTATGTACTCCGTTCTACATCTATCCTTAAGCCGGGGCTCGACCGCGAAATGAGCGGACAAAGAGTTTTTGAGAGCGAGAAATAACTTAAAAGGCTAAAAATAGTTGGCAACGTCTTCGATACAGAACGGTTGTGGTAAAATGTATGTATAAGTGTCACATTGCGACTTGGCTAGTAATGGGGAATTGCATACTGTATTTGCTTATACGATATGATACGATTAGATATACCTACGATAAAAATTTAAAAAAAAAAATTGAGTACCGTTAAAATAGGCATCGCATCTCTGCTTTGATGGAAACCCAGTGTGTACTTTATAAGATAATACCATTTATTTTTGATATTTAAACCTATGTTAGTTCATGTAAGGAATTGTTTTCTACTGAAACAGATTTGTAATCGTCCTGAGACTATCATTCAGGCTAATTATTATTGCAAAGTCAAAGTTGTTTGACTCATAGCGACATTTTATCGTGTCAAAACTGAAAAGACTGACATTTATGTATGTTAAAAAAACAGTACATGTAAATTTTATAGATATATACTTACAATCAGAAAATTTTATAGGTACTAGAGAGTAGAGCTGAAAAGAAATACCCTAATGAAGATAATATTACCGCAATTTTGACTGATGGCTTCTGTAACTGCTTTGTGTAAAAATGACTCGAATAAAAAGTTCGATGATTTGATTAGCGCCTTATTACAATTGTTTTATGTTATGGCGCGTTTAAAGAAAATAAAGAGATTTATTTTAACTAATTCATATAAGCCATGATCTCTACGTACAACGGAAGGTTCAGGCCGACCAAGTGCGGAGACAAGCCCAGAGAAAGAAGAAGAAGAAGCCATGATCTGGCATTGTTATAGTGTACACTAATAAAAATAAACCCTTTCTTTTAGGATTTCCGTCCGTTGACATCGCTGAGTTATAGCGGTGTTGCACAGGGGTGGGTTATCTGCGACGAGCAGCGATGCGTGACCTCATCCCTTGCGGCCGGCGCGTCCGTCCCGTCCCAATTAAGCTTTGTTTACATTACCTATGCCATAGCTATCCCTGCATAAAATAATGTAGTTACCTATTTAAATTAATTGGTTTTTATGGTGATTTCCTCGGAATTATGCACGCAATTGCACAGAGACACGCCCGAGCCTCTTTAATATAAACATACAAGGTTTTATATAAGAACGCACATGCTTTTTATACGTGAATTGAGATCCGTCATTACAGACCGTCATAGCACATTGTGAAAATAGCACATTAGTGTGTAGGCATAGGTATTCAATCTCCACGCTTTACTGTACTTCTATTTTTTTTATTATAGGTCCGAACACACAAAAAATTAACAAATTCCCCGCAGAAAAATTAAGGTGTTTCGGGATTTATGATTATTCCAAAATCCTTAAGAGCGTGAGATGGTCTGGTTCGATTCAGAACATCACAACATAAAATTCTACGTGACTTTTCTGTGGGTTGTGCCCTTTGTATTTCCATTGTTTTTTGTAATTTTTAATTACCTTATAATATTAGCATAACCAAAATAATCAGTAATCACAATACATATATTCCAGTATTCTTTATTTCATCCATTATATTTAAAACAACTTAAAAAAAACCTTACAACCTAATTTGCTTATAGTCGAGATAATTTCAGATAAACGTGTACAACAGATAAACGTTTAGTCAAAAATATAGTAAGCTAGCATTATATCGCTGTGAAGAAATTCATAGATTTACAAATTATGTTGATTGAGTTTTATTCTGGACTACTCTGCATCTATACTGAGATATACCTATAATTTTAATCCGTCTTTATGTTGCTGTGTGATCAAGGACAAACCACCAAACACACAATCGCATTGATAATATTAGGATTCTTAGCTCAATAAGTAGTGAGAGAATCAGTTTAGCGACAATGGTCAGTTAATAAATAAACATTAAATGGCGCGTGCGCATGCTACTAATACGATTAAGTGTCGCCAATGGCGCCGCTTATGTAAAGCCGACCGCAATCTCAATGACGACGGTTTTGTGGTCGATAGTAAATAACATCATTATTATTTATCAGTTGAAACGAACCATTCGAGCTGTGATTATTAATGCTCCACAGCATGAGCGATGTAACCTAGGACCGGAGATTTTTTTATGCTGCTTAATAAACAAGACTGTACGCCCAGTCATTATAATTGTTGCGAACTAATGTTCCGATCGCGTAAACAATGTTTATCGAGAAATCTCTTTTGCGGAGTACTTAAACAAAGTACCTTAATGGACTTGTAAGATTTTTGATAACAAATGACGAGGTACTGTGATAAACCTACAGACTATATATAAATATAAAGGTCCTATCTTCCCATCTACATACGTGTGCCTATAATACAAATAATTCTCGTTGTTGATATGCATCCCTACTGGGATCAACACATTGCAGCACCCTAACATCATCCACTCTGTTATTTTAACTTAATTATTGACACCACGTCCCCTTGTTTGACGCGCCTAATGATCTATTTTATTTACCGAACACTAAACACCGTTACAAGCCTGGGAACTGAAGATAATTTTGTTTTACAGACTGTATCTTATTGAACCAAAATTCACGTAAAATACGATCCTTAATAGATTTTATTAAATAATGAAAATAAAATATTAATAATCGTAGGATTTGTACACAAGTAATTAAACTTCACTTGAAATTAAGCAATTAAAATGTTACTTCCTTTAACGGTGAAGGAACTCATTGTGAGGAAACCTGCATGCCTAAAAGTTCTCCGTAACGTTCTCCAAAGGCGTGTAATGTCTACCAATCCGCACTTGGCTAGTGTAGTGAACTAAGGACTTAACCCTTCTCATTCTGAGGAGAGACCTGTGCCCTGAAGAGGACCGGTAATGTTACTAATGATGATGGTAAATTGAATATTTACCCGGCTAAGTTTGTTGTGGGCTCTTCTTAGACCAGGGCGCGTTTGGAACCCTCGTAGCTTTAGGTTTAAGTTGGCGAACGAAGTTATCATTATCCCCTTACAATTATGTAAACATGTATGTATGAACGCTTCATAATTTCCTGTGATAGGCCTACATGAATAAAGAAATTTTGAATTTTAGATTTGAACTTTTTTTGGTACAAAACCTACATCGATACGCCATTATTCTATAATGTCGCTGATAATATGCCAAATCAATTCAACGACCTAAATCGTAAAACCTCTCGCTCTCCAATAAGCATTTAAATTGTAAATCCCATCTGCTTCACTCGCTCGCAAAATAAATGGAAAGAGTTTTATAGTTATGAGTTGACTCGAGATAAAGTGTCGCAGACCGGCGACAAGTTGTAGTACTTTCAGACGTTAACTTTTCAGAGGTGAACGTTGAGTTTCCTTACTTACTAACAAGTTGGCGTAGCTGGTTTTATAAATTTGCCATAAGGACAATCGCTATGTGTCAAACATCTGATATTGACCATGGCTTTGCAAGATGAAGATTGCTTAATTTAGGGACGTCGATGAAGGTAGGGTAAGGTCGTAGGGATGAAAAGTCAAAATAATATCGAAAAGTTACGTACTAAATTGGTAGTTACCATGATCCTGAAAGCTTACTAGGATTGCTTAAATAAAGCAGTACTTAGTACGTAATAAGTTTTATATGACGTAACCTAAAAAAACTACTATCAGAGTAAAAGTGCCAAAAGTATTTAATATTAATTAATAATTCTTTTTTACGATTTCATACCATAGAACCAAATACCATAGAGTTATCCCCTAAAGTTTTTTAAGTAAACTACGTGTGTACCTTTACAATGGCGTAATTATGTTTTGGTTTTTTTTAAAAAGTAGGATTTTTAAAAAGAAGTCTTGTGGCACTAATCTATTAATTTAACATGATTATATCATACACTTAAGATACTTGCAAGTAAAGGAAACATTAAAGTCTGCAAAAACTTTATTACAATTTTATCTGGCTAAATTTAACAGATCAAGTTGAAATCAGTTTTTAATTCATTAAACATTGAACTGGATTTAAAACAAGTAAGCGAACTTTATAAATCCTACCTATTGACGAAATGGGTTGCCGATCGACGCCATTTTACCTGAGTTTTATAAAGCCTATATTTTTAAGGGCTCTTGTATTAAAACTCACGGTATTATTAAGTTGTTATCTTTCTGCTGACAATTTGAAACAAAAGGTTTTACTTATCCAAAGAATAAGTAAGCTGAACTGCCGTTAACAATGATTCAGATGGCAACCCTACCTATAAGGCAAAGAATTATAGAACAAACTAAAAGTTGGACGCGTGCCAGGAAATAAGAGGACGAGTATCGCGTAATTGCATTTAATGAATATGGTAGCGCAAAAAGTTGTGCAGATTCTTTTAACGGGCTACTGTGGTATTTTAAGATCCAGTCTGATACTGACTCATAGTTTTCGTAGAAATACTTATTTAGTCGCAGCAAGGAACATTAAGCTAATTAAAAGGAAAATAAATTTATTAAAAAATTAAAGCATAAAACTTGACACTCTCGACGATGAGATCTGACCAATCCAATGATCTAATTCAGTAACTTTTCCAACTTCGGTCTGCTTCATCAAAAACGTATAATTTAATGGAAACAACTGTCATCTACATACAAAGCTTGCAGTTAGTGTCACCACGAGTTTTGTATGGAGATGACACTGACAGGTCGCTTAGCTAATGTCATAAAAGATACTGAAGAGGAGTGCTGTTCTTGAAATTATTATACAATAGATACAAATAAACGTCACGTTGGTCTCGTGGTCGGTATGTTCAACTATTGATTACAAGATCGTTGGTTTAATTCCCGACTCGGGCTAAACAATTGTATTACGGTTGAGTGTACAAAAACGTATTTTCGTAAGTTACTTGCGAGGATACCGGTGGGTGAGTACAGGTTAATTCCATTACGGTCAAACGAACTAAAAAAAGTCCTGCATCGGAACAACTTGCTTGCGGAGAAAATCTACGGGACTAGATAAAGTCATATCAAGAAAGTTGTACTACCTTTAACGTTCCATGGGTTTTTGTAAGCAAAATATCAGCAACTTCAAATAAGTAAAGAGCATATTTCTGTCACTGCTAATTGCGAGTCGACGATGGATGTTATCCACGATGTGCCACGATAAAAGCATATCCTTTGTCAAGCCATAATGCCGTGCTATAAACAGAGAAAATATGCTGCTTATTGCGAACTAGCAATTACTTATCCGTGTTGATGTTTATTATGTCATAAAACCGCCTTGAACATTTGCAATATACATAATCACCTGTATGAGAAATAATGGCATTTATACGGATTTTGATTTTAAAAAACCATAATACAATTGTTACTTCTCATATTTTTACATTTCGTACTTCAACAAAAGTAACAGAACTTTTGTTGAACTACGAATACACGAATCTGATAGAAAGAGAAAGAAATAATGTTAGTGATTTGTATAAGATTAGGTATAAGTGCTGTTTAGGTCAGGCCAAAGAGGATACACACACTATGTATGAGATGGTGTAGAAATATTATATATTCTGTGGCTATAGGTCTCGGAGAATCAGACCTAAGCCTTCTTACCCATTTGTACTGCCTGCTGTTTCCGTAGTTATGTAAAAGGTAAGGATTACACTCCATGCCCGAAGCTTAAGAGGTTCTAACCGCGAACAAACAATGAAACCGCACTAGGTGCAACTGAAAGAGCATGAACATACAAAGTTGGTACTATACATACGATCCTGTACAGTACCTCAGTACGTACTCGCTGATATAGTAGTATCTATAGCTACACCTGCTGTAAAGATAAACGTTATTGAAAAGATATCGGTGGTATCGCATTGACTTTTAATAACTTTAAACGCCAATGGATATCGCTATGTTAGTTATCATGTGACGAGTATTAGATAAGAATGTTTTCAAACAGTTGGATATAGACATGTAGACTTTACTACTTTAACTACCTATCCTAGTAAAGATTTTGTCACCCATACCTATGTTGCCAGCCAAGCTAAAAAGTGCAAATAACATAGGATCTTGCATTAAGGTGCCAAGTGTTGCTAAATGACGTTGAAAGGGCTAAACGTATTATTAAATTATATATTATATCTATGTGTGTATCTTCGCAGCGAAATAAGATGTAATTTTTTACCAGACTGCTGATTATCCGTTTGATGCGATTCAGTAAAGGAAGGAAAAAAAATGTCGAATTTACCTCTAACTAAAGAAGGGATGTTTTCTTGGAGATTTATTAAATTCCTGTGTAAGATACACGAGATGAAGATTTGCGTGGGACTAAGCAAATTAACAGGCTTCCTTATCACCAATATTTAGGAGGCAAAAGAAGTTGACACAACAATTTGTCATGGCCAAGGCTTCAACATTAACGACCGACATCGGCCTACAAACATTATACTCACTAGCAGTGTAATTTGTATAACTTGGGATACACTGGCTTATGACAAAAACATAGGTGTGTAATTGTAGATACACGTGTGTGTTATACAATAGTATTATTGTATGTATTTATACATTATAGTTTTCATTAAGTATTCATACTATATCTGTGCATGTCCATGTATTGTGTCGTAACAGTTATTTCTTTAAGTACCTACACAGCTTTTCTCTTAATTTTTTCTCACATTCGAGGGCTTTTAGAAGTAATATCTTTAGAGATAAGTTGTCCTTGTGCACGTCCTGTCCTTATTATGTTAATTTTTAATTTTCTGTTAATAAATAAATGAATAAATAGTGAGTGGTGGCAGATCCCCTTTCATATAAACTAAATTTATAATGAGGTTTTGGTACTTTTTTAAATACCCTAATGAGTTTTAAGCTTGAATTTAATTCAATTTCATCTATATAACTTACATATCTATTATTTATTACATATTATTCATTACATAGGGCTGGCATGTCCTCGAGGATAAAGTCCTTAAAAGAAATAAAAAAGAAAAACAAAAGATAAAGTAATTAAAATATTGTAATTTGTAAAAAAAAGTCCTATAGAATACTATCTACTTTCGAAAAAGATTCGAAGCGACTGTTAAAAACGTTTGGTATTTAGGTTTTATTTTGATTAGCGGTGACGGTAAAAATTTCATCCTACCCTACCTACTTACCGTAGTCCGAATAGAGTTAGCTATATTGGTCTCGTTAGGCTATGCACAATTATCGAGTCGACAATTATTCATGCAGGAATGTGAGCACCATCGCGCAACGCCCCGGTAATGAGGTACGGCAAGCATTGGCTCCTTATCAGACGATTACTAGCTATGTGCTACAATTGGTACTTTGTTTCACGTCGATGGAACACTTGACCAGAATAAATATTACATCGTAATGAAAACAACAGAAAAAGTGCGTGTTAATCGACACGTACGGTAGGGTCCCTTCATCATGTCACTCAGAAACCTTGTATCTCATCATCCTTGATTAGCTACCACCCTATCGAGCAAGATGGGAGTATGGGTTAAAAATAAGTGCCACACCCCTAACAGCTTACCATCTTAGACTGCTTTAACACTTAACAACTAACGGCGGGCTAACTTGAAGTGAAAAAAAAGCCTATGAATATCCCACTGCAGGGCACAGACTTCACTCTCTAATCCATCTTACTGCTTAACTTACTCGCCGATGCACCCAGGAGAAAAAAGCTTAAACCGCAAAAAGTCGTTATATTTATTAGATTAAGGTTTTTCAGTGACTTACTAAAATAAACTAACTTACCCTAACTAGAGATTAAGGCAAACCGATTACCGATATACTTGTTCTACTATATACCAGAAGGTTTACAGTCCGCTTTTATAACCATGAAAAAGCTAAATTAAGTCATCATCATACCATTACTGTCCTACTACATGGCACCGCAGGGTGACAACGTATCTCGCGACAGGTTTGCGACAGGCCTGAATCTTGCAATCACTGCTGGCAAACGTCACTTTTCAATACAATAAATAAACAAAAGTGACGTTTGACAGCAGTGATTGCAAGATTTAGGCCTGTCGCAAACCTGTCGCGAGATACGTAATCACCCTGCCGGTCTCCTACCACAATGAGAAGGGTTTAAGGCCATAGTCCACCTCGCTGGCCCAGTGCGTATTGATGGGCAGTTAGTTATGTAGTGATTAGTAGATAATACTTGCCTAAATATAGTAAGTACTTTTTGATTATACAAATCACGTAGACACTCAATCTTGATAAATCTACCAAACGTAACCTTGAAAGATTATGATAAAATTGTTTTTTTAAAGTCGGTAATATTCCGCAGCTGTAATACTCCGTCTTATCCCTTAAGGCATTATATAATAATAATATTATTATGTAATTTATATTCTATCGCAATTTTGCAATACGATACGTGCTTGAGCGTAAGTGCGTTTAAGAATACTACTAAGTAATAATAATTATTATAGAGGAATTACCCTGATAAACAACTAAACATGTTTCGCAAGACGCAAAGTTTATTAGTAGCAAGCAATCAACATTGAATTTTTTGCAACGTTGTTTAATTAAATAGGAGACTCGTGCTGTCGTGGTGCCCGGAGATGGATATGATGATGATCAGATAATGATGACTACATAACTTCTTGAATATAAATAAAGCTTAACGGACTCTACATAGTAGACCTAGGTACGTCGCTTAAGTACGCTTAAGTACGCTTAAGTAATAATACCGTAATTATAAGTGTTTGATACTCCTTTGCTAATTTTACAGGAGGGCCAGAAACTTGATATTCAATAAAAAAATTGAATGAGCAAAATTTTTAACGAACTTATGCTTAGGACGCTTGGCCATTTAATTCTGAAACTAATAGGCACTTCCGTATTTTTTTTTTAATTTGCTGTATAGTTTATAATAAGATTTGTATCATAATTATCAATAAAATATTTATTACGCCGCAACTATTTGGAAAAACCTAGGTCAATGATAACAGCTGTTGCCATAATATATATATAAACTATCGGCTCTACACGAGACAATGGCATTATGATTATATCAATCATATTCAATTATTTGCATAGGTAGTTATAGTCTATTGACGCAAGATACTACCGTCATTGATGCATGGACGTTCCTATTATAGATGTTTAAAATAGGACGTTACTTACAGCGAGGCATCGACACACTGATTTATTGCAATTGCTTAAACAAACATTAGACATAGTAAGTTTGTTTCGGGAATGTGTGTCTTATGCTTAGAGGAATATAGTTGTGGTTGAGTTATACTTGAGACGGTCAATAGGCGCCGTCGGCGATAGAGTCGCACCCGGCGACCTTGCGCATGCGTCGGTCGTCGCGTCTCCCACAGGGCTGGCGACCAGCGCTGACCCGGATGGAAAGTCAGTATGTCAACTTCCTGATCTGTTTTTACGCACGTCAACATCCGCTGTTTGATAACCGAGTTCTATTTTTATACGAATACGAAAGTATGAGTTTAGAAATGTTTTATAAGTTTCTTCCATAGTATATTTTAGGAAGGTGCCTGGTGGTGAAGATTTTATAAGCCTATTGTTCTTTAGTACGCCCATAGTTAACAACATTTTAACTCTTTGATAAGTGACTAATGAGTATCGTTAGCATTGTACTTTCGTGAGCAAGGCTAAATGGAAACGTCTAAACTGCGCCCGTCCCTATCACAATATACGTAAAAAATAAAATTAAGTAAGTTGTGTGCATTTGCAAACAGAGAAAGAAATGATATAGAACCTCTTGCGGTTATGTGTTCTATTTGATAACTGAGCAAAGGCAAATCAAATGTGCCATGTTGTATGATGATATCTTTTTGTTTCTAAGAGCTTTCTTGATAATAAGTTTCGACTGTGAGGTCGAGGACTCTTGCTATCAATGGGATTGTTTCTATTAAATTAATTTAAGCTTTATCATATGGAATATTGCAAATAAGAAATTTACTGAGCCTAGAAATTAAATTGGAAAAGTTTTATATGGTAGTAATTTTAGAAGGAGTGGCTTTCCAAAGCTCCAACGGTTATTCGCTTTCGTTTTGAATCCAGTTCCAATTTAGTTGCAAGATAAGAGAGTAAAGCCTAACATCTAGCCATAGGACGGATTTATAAATCCATTGATAACTTTTGTATATTTTGGTAGTGGCTTAACATTCTGTTATAAAATTGCCGCATTAGGAGGTTCGATTCCCGCAACTGGAATTTTTTTATGTGTGTAACATGAATGTTCTTCAGTGTCTGGGTGTTTACCTGTATATTATAAGTATTTATTTGTATTATTCATAAAAAAATAAATCAGTCATCTTAGTACTCATAACACAACCTACGCTTAGGTTAGGACTCGATAGCGACGTGTGTATTGTCGATATATATTTATTTATTATTTATTGAAAATAGCAGCCCTAATAATTTAATGGCTTGCTAACTTGCGCTTCGCAGAATGTTAATATAAGTGGCGCCGGCGTTGGAAACATCACGCTCCATGCTGGCTTTCTAAGCACTAAACCTTTTGGCTGCATGCAAGTTAAAGGCGGCCGACCTTATAAAATATATTTAAGTTTGACTCTCAAAGACTCTCGCCGCAAAATGATTCTTCAACGTCGAGTCGGAAGTCGAAATTATATCTCGACTATAAGTGTTAGGTAATAAATAGCTTAACACATTCAAGATTACCAAATATTTATGGAGCTTCCTTGATGGCCTCAATTAAAAAAATATTTAAAATACTGCTCGGAGGTTGTACCAAACTGTAACAAAATATAGGTTCACTTCTTATAAAGGATAACATAAAAAAACATAAAAAAATACGTCCAGCCATTACCGCAGCTATAGAAGCCGCGGGTTCGAGGGCTTTAGTGATCTAGTATATAGAAATATTTTGTGTATCTACGTAAACGGTATAAAGAGTGTATGAGGAGTGAATTTTCACATTAAGATAAGATATAATCTAGATATAAGTTTATTTCCTAAAAAAACGTTTTACGCAAAAGCGTGGAGCATAGATTAGTGTGGATCGAAGCGAATTCGTGACTTTTTCATTAATGACTTCAGTTCACACAGATATAGAGATACATGTATACGTTTCTAAAATCTGACGTTTTTAGGAAACGGCTACGACAGTTGGTATTCACATCACCATCTAGCCCCAAAGTAAACGTAGCTTGTGTTATGGGTACTAAGATATCTGATGAAAATTTTTATGAGTACAATGCACATAAATACTTTTAATATAAAGATAAATAACGAGACACTGAAAAACATTCATGTTCATTACATCAACTTTAAAAAAAACTTTGTTACCCTAGCAAGGTTACTATACTTAACATTAAATCAGAATATAAACAGGTTCATTACATAAAAGTAGGACGTTGGTTTACAAAGAATTTAATGACACAGAAGAAAATATATTTCCAAACAGAGTACACTTCTACCTATATACAGCTTCGCGTAAAGTTCCGTTTGGCTGAAAAACAAATATTTGTCCCGGGAAATGAATTCGGAGGTAAGCGATTCTTCGTTTCGTAGTCATTAACCATAGCGTTTTACCCATTAACGTAATATTTTTTTCCCACCTATTACCGTCAACGTAAATGAAAATAGCGTTATTTTATTTCTTTTACTAACGTGTGTTACACTTCAAACGGTGATAGCCTAGTAGGTAAGGCTTCGGCTTTCCTTTCGTGGAGACCGAGTACGAGCCGCGGCATGCATTTGTGACTTTTCGGAGTTAGGTGCGTTTTTAATTTAAGCAATTTAAATATCACTTGCTTTCAACGGCGAAGTAAAGCATTGTGAGGAAACCTGCATGCCTGGGACTCCCACAATGTTCTCAATGGCCTAAACCCTTCTCATTGTGAGAGGAGACACGTGCTCTGTAGTGGGCTGATACTGGGTTGGTGATGATGATGATGATGATGATCTACACTTTGAGGATATTTTTAAACCGCGATTCAGGACACTAAACGACGGATAAAGAAGGCATTTTTTAATGTAGGCATCGGCGGTATGGAAGCCACAGCTTAGTGGAGAAGCGCTCAGGCCTCTATTTCCAGATGTCGCAAGTTCAAATTCAGTAGGTTCCGAAGTTAAACAAGTTACATTTCAAAATATACGGTACGAAATTGTACCAGTACTGTATACTGTATAACCAGACGAACGCATTGTTTAGATAGGTTGAACTATATGAACCTAAATAGAGCTGGAGCTGTGAATGGTGTTTAATCTTTTATCACCGACACTTTGAACTCATGCCATTTTGTAAATAGAATTAGTATAGCTACTATAAATTAAGTGACGTGAATATAGCTCTACTTTAATTATTATATACTACAATGAAAATTAAACTAAAGTTGCTATGCTCTGCGTGAAGAGAAGAGAGAAGGCCGTAGTCCACCACACTGGCCCAGTGCGGATTGGTGGACTCCACCCGCCTTTGAGAAAATTATGGAGAACTCTCAGGCGTGCAGGTTTCTTCACGATGTTTCTCTTCACCGTTAAAATAAGTGATATTTTACGTGCTTAAAACGCACATAATATAGAAATTGGATTCGAACTCGGCTGCTCGATAGTGTAGCCGATGTCCTAACCACTAGGCTATCACCGCTGATCTTCAATAATTATACTCGAGAACAGATCTTCGGCTACTCTCTACGCATGTTTCCTAAACAATTAATAATTTTTGACTGTAAAATAATTTAGCAAATTAAGCTTAATTTTCATTGTATCATGGAATTCCGAAAAGTAAAGCATGCTTCTATCCGATGATACTGTTTGCATGGTGCACATTTTACTTGGTGCATGCTACTTGCACAAGTTTCTGACTGGGGCATTTATACCACAAGTGGTCGATTGCATGAGGCGTGGACGTAAGTTTTGAAGTGATGCTTCGTTGCGATCTGCGTGCAATCGATTACGGCTGATTGCCTGTAAATAGGATATCAATGGGTGTAGGTAGCATTTAAGTCTATGGTATACAGAGAATGCGCATGGTGATTAATCAATAACTGACGCTTTGAGCTTGTGTCGTTTTGTAAACAACAACAAAACCCTTAACTGCAACTTTCGGTAACATTAAATCACGATAATTACCAAGTATGTGTTAGTGTTTCTAATTATCTCTGGAAAATTATAACCGTGACCGAAGGCATAACTTGCTCTACAAATTCCTAGGCACGGGGATGGAAAAGCCAATATCTTAACTTAGAGCTAGTGCAGAATAGCTTCCTCAGTTCACCCCGGAAATCCAACTCAGGACCTCTTGAATCGTGATCAGTCCTCAAATGCCCTAACCAATAAACCAACCAGGCAGTTAACCAATAACTCAAAGGACGATATCTATCTCAGAGACACGAAACACACCACCTACGATACGCTGAGCTCCAGATTACAACTCCGATACAAATCCGCTCGGTAAACAACGTCTAATCGATTTTGTTTTAACGAATTCATCCCGAAATGTACCTTTTGCAAACGGAATAGAGTCCAATAAATGTTGAACGAGAGCTCTCAGAAAAGAGACACCTGGAGGCGCCTTAATACCCTGAGTCCCAGACGCGGGATTATTTTTAAAGCTATACTAGGATTCCACAAAGTAAACAAGTATGAGATACAGAAGCTAGAATACACTAATACAGAGTACCTATTTTATTTATCACTGCAGCTTCGGCCGTGTGTACTTTGTCCCTATTTTATTACTAATATTATAAAAGCGAAATTGTGATTGTTTGTTTGTCCATCCTTTACGCCCTAACCAAGCAACAAACTAAGTTGATTTTTGGCATAGAGTTTTTGAAAGCACGGAGAGTAACGTAGGCTATTTTTTATCCCAAGAAATCGACCGCTTCGAAACGCGGACGAAGAACGCAGGCAACTGCTAGTATGTTATAAATTCGTTTTTGCCGCGTGAAAGAAAGAAAAACCAACAGATTTAAAGTTTAGAAATATTGATAGGTTTTCGGGATAAAACTATAGTGTGTAGGTAATAAGTTACTATATTTCAAGACCTCAAAATACGTTTTGCCGTTTTAACATGAAGAGAAATAACAGATATTCTTTTGTTTCATATCTGCAGGACGATATCATAGGACCGTCTTTTTCCGGTTAGAAAAGTCTATGTTACTTTCCCGCCCATAAAAGCTCTATGAATTATTAAGACTGTGTATGTAATAAAAAACAAAATGTTACTCTGAAAAAAGTATGAATTACAAAATAAAAAATGAATAAAATCAAGTCGGTGATTCTGTTTCTGTGCAAAAAACTTTCGCATTTATAATATTAGTACGGACAGTCTACGATCTTGCTATTTAAATCGAAATTTTATGTGGACGGTTAGAGAATTTTAGTTTTAAATGAAGTAAAACGAATCTTAAACAAATATCTACTCTTTTAAGCTGTTTCACTAAAGTAGGATATCGAAAATCGATTGACTGAAGCAACAAAGTAATGGAAATTGCCAGCAAATAAGCTTTGACATTGCAAACAGGTTTTATTTTACCATTTTTATGTTTGTATTACGATATAGCTTATATTCATCTACGATGTAATTGTACATTACAACTTAAACTTCTTTAGCCGCGTTGAACGATTTTTTTGTAGAGGATAAACTTTTCGTCACCGATGGTCGCGACATGCTCGTGACTTATCGTGCACGACCAGCATCGGGTGCATACAAAACATGTACAACAATATATGTATTTGATAAAAAACACAGTCGACTGTGTTTTTTGGATGGGCACAATCTTATGATTTGACATTCTGCCACAGCAGTAAGTGAAGTTATACATATTATTTTGACCCCCACTTTATTTTCTGCACACTGTGCATTACTTGAGTTTGTATTTTGCGTTTCCCGATATAAAGATATTCCATGTCTCCCACTTTACTGAAAAACTACCGTCGAAATTCGTTCATACTGTAACTCATCTATGAAAGTTTCGTCATTATTTATATCTGACAGACCCTGCATTCTGGGTCCAAGGCCGTGGGTTCGATTCCCACTACTGGATAATGTTTGTGTGATGAGCATGAATGTTTTTCAGTGTCTATATGTTTTATGTACCTATGTATATTATTCATAAAAATATTTATCAGTCATCTTAGTACCCATAACACAAGCTACGCTTACTTTGGGGCTAGATGGCGATGTGTGTATTGTCGTATAAAAAAAAAATATATTGATTCTGCCGTGCCTTAATGCTGCTATGGTTAAAATAACTATTGCGCTTTATAATTGTCATTATTTTTTTAAATGGAAGACAAAAACAATGGGCTTTGTTGAAATAACGTTGGAATAGTTACACTTGTGGTGTCTCAATTTAACACTTTTTTTTAGTAATAACTGACAGGCCCACCTGATGTTTGGTGGAATACCATTGCCTATAATTAGACCAACAGTTTGCAGGGCATGCAAGAAAAGCGTCCTGCAACGTGCCGCTCTGTGCCTATCAACTTCAGGCATAGATGTTAGACCTCATGTGCCTGTAATTTCATCTCATCATTTCTTTTCTCACTCTCATTTCATTTCCTTCATCAGACAAGCACACGTAATAAGCAGCAACTAAATAAGTAGTAACACATATAAGCATTGCAACAATGCTACTTAGCGGCAGAAGTAAGCATGGTGCTAGTACTCCGGACGTAGAACTACTTCTGAATAGCACCATTTTAATGACAAAACGTGAGAAAGTACTGCAACTATTCCGGCGTTACTTTTTTAAGATGAAATCATTTTAAAATGAAATCATTTTAAAAATACAGGGGCCTTTTTTAATAAACAACATAGATTAAACATGTGTTGTCATAGTTCAACTAACATTACCTTTTATATTTACTTTTATACATTGATTTATAATGTAACTAGCTGTTGCCCGCAATTTTGTCTGCGTTTGATTTTGTTTTTTGATGTGGCATTCAATTTAGTTGTAGTTCTAAAAATATTTAACGTATTCAGTATCGTTAAATGAGGGGCTTGCTGCTGTCCGCTGAGGAGTTCTGTGCTCTATTTCCAACTACATTCATCAGATCTACACAAAGTTAGAGCAAAATCAAATACATATATACCTCTATAGTAAAAAAATAATTATTTAAATCGGTTATAATTTGTCGGAGTTACGGTGTAAAATCGTCAAACACTTTCATCCCCTCTCCCAAAGGAACCGAGCTTAATGTCGGGATAAAAAGTATCCTATATTACTTCTAACACTTCCAAGAATATGTGTTCAAAGTTTCATGAGGATCGGTTAAGTAGTTCTTGCGTGAAAGCGTAACAAACAAACTTGCATTGATATTTATAATATTAGTAGGGATTGGGATAGGGATAGTAGGGATAGAAACTGTATTTGTAAGCTCATTGCTTTTACGCATGAGCGTGGAAACACGCTGCATAACTTTCCTTTTTTAATTTATTTCACGTTTATTGTTAAAGCGCATTATGTTTTTAAATATACAGTCATATCTTCTTCTTCTTCTTTCTCTGGGCTATCATCCCAATTTATTTGGGTTCAGTTTTGGGTTTGCCAGGCCAGGTTCCGTCCGCCGTTTAATTTTAGTTACTTTCGTCTAGCTATAATTAGTCTTTTTAGCTGCTACTACAACGCTGCAATCGAGCTGATTTTGCAGAAAGATTTTACGTGTTCATATTATTCAGAACTGTTCTGCATTAAGCACAAATTGACGAAAAGCCCTCGTAGTGGCCTGTGTGAGGTAATTTTCATATTCAAAAGTGTTTGATACAGTTGTATGCTAATTAATCCAGAGCTAGTGCGTAACGACGCGTTATAATTGAAGCACCCTTGAAAATGTCAATGAATTTGCAAAAGCTGCAGTGTTGAGTAAGTTCATGGTGAGCCGGTATTTGAAATGATATAACTGACTTTGATTGGCATTTGTAAACTTTAATGGTACCTAAACTAGATTTTTTTTCGGCTATTTTCTTGTTTGTTTCGCTTTGATTTTAATTGGGAGGCCCCGGGTTCGACCCCAGCAGGGTCAATTTGGTAATTAATACTATCTAAACTGTCTCTGGGAGGGAGTCCTGTGGGAGGCTTCGGACGAGGCTTATTACCACCCTGCCGACACAGACGGACTGCCAAGCGATTTAGCGTTCCGGTATGATGTCGCGTGGAAACCGATTCGGGTTAGTAATACTGCCAAAACCCACAACTGGATAAATGTTTGTATGCTGAACATGAATGTTTTTTAATGTCTGGATATCAAATTCATATAAGTATTTATGTACGAGTATATTATTCATTAAAATATTCATCAGTCATCTTAGTACACATAATACAAGCTACGCGTACCTTAGGGGTTAGGTGGCGATGTGTGCATTGACGTAGTTTATTTATTGTTATTATTTATAGCTTAGATTGCAATCAAAAGCTGGATAGTGGAATAAAAAAAAAAATATTTTGAACTAACACGAATAATGTACCAAGCAAATTATGTTATAATAAAATTTAATTTAACAGTAATGTTTTAAGGATATCGTAAAAGCTCGTGAGAACTGAGACCAATAAAAAATGTGCCGCCGTTGAAATGAAGTGGCCGCTGATCGTTCAAAGTACACGTGGCGTTTTGATACGCAAACGCTTTATTAAACCATTCCAATAAAACGGGACAAATCAGAGGACATTCACATAGCCTCCTACGTCAGCCCACGAAACGTTAATTAACAGCTTCTATTCACTTTGATACACACAGCTTCGATGGGAAACCTACTCGCACCTATTGATCATATTCCTTTTGAACGTTTACGCTAATCATCATCACGATCAGCACGAATTGAAATATCACGTTAATCAAAACCATAGAGTTATACCTGTATAGCTGTCAGCGTCATCATAGATAGAAACTATTATTTATCTATGGCGTTATTTATATGTATATCAAATTCAAAATTCAATTTTTCACTAAATGTTTATTCTCTTATGCCTATCAGGCACTTATAATAATAATAATATTTTTAATTTATTACACACGTTTCCATCCATAGATTGTTAGTAACAATTATTCCTTAACCACTCAGTTAGTATTTATTAGTTTTAATAATAAAAATTTGACTTAGAAACTTGAAAATTGAAACATCCTAACAACTAAACCAATTAGGTAACTACTCATATCTTTTTAATGTTATTTTAGCATGAATTTAAATATCATATAGCTAAATGAGCAGAAGCTGTGCCCAAGCGCTTTTGCATAACCTTCCAGACCGACATCAACATTTTGTGAATGCTTTCTGCTAAAACAAAACGTACGTCGTTTTCATTCTGGAAGCAGCATTGAAATTATGCTTCTACTTATTTATATTACGCGGGCGGAATATTGTTAGAGGTGGAATTATTTTTAATTATAACGGTAACTGTGGCGCTCATTTAATTAATTAAAGAATTGAGGTTAAAAGTTGGAGTTATATAAGTACCTACATGTTTTTTGAGTCTAGTGTCTGCTTCTTTTTTATTTATTCTATGATAAGTTAGCACTGACTGCGATCTCGTCTGATGGTTAGTAATAAAACATTCAAGACCAACCTTCACATTAAAGGCTTGTTATATAGGGGTCAATTAATAACACATAGGTATATCAGTAAGTAAGGAAATTACTAGGTCTATCCTAAAAAGGAGATACCTACTTTTAATAAACTTCTTCACTATGGTAGAAAGACCATTTTTTCAGTAAAAAATAAGTTATATTATAATAATTTATGTTATCTGGTAACTTAAAAATAAAAATAACTTTATTCACTTACTTAGATCTGATAAACAAATATGCTTACGTCACTCGGGCTGAAAAAAACAAATCCGTGGCTGCGTGAAGAAGAGGAAAGGGACTTAATACACTTGCATGTCTATAACATATTTCGTAGATATGTAATAATAATACATCAATAAATACCATGAGCCGTTCACACCAGGCGTAAAGGGGGATGCTGTCATCAATCGCAAACGTGCCCCGGTTAGACGTGGGGAGATTAACGTGACTGTGACCATTGAGTTATATTAATAGAGAAGTCGCTACGGATCACAAGGTACTGTTTAACGTCCATCTTAGTGCTGGTTAGCATTCACCTGCACTAAAGTCGAAGTTAAATTGTCTGCGGTTGTTTCGTTCTTGTTTAAAGTAATTATTGACGGAATCAATAGATAACCCAGAGCAACTTCGCAGGGAATTTAAAGAACGTCCTGCAAAGTGCTGCTGTCCATCAACCTAAGGCGTACGCGTTGAGTCTCATGTCACAGTTAATAAATTAAAGCAGTATGGAAACTACGAACAAACGTTCTAAACGGCACACTCACAGAGATGCTCGCACCGAAGAGGTCCCAAAGCTACACTGCACGGCTAGCATGAGCAGGAGAAAATCTCCCCGGGGAAAGTATAAAAATGTACCTTCTCCCACAGCTTATAAACTCTCCGACCATTGGCGCACAGGTGGAAATAATATCCAAATAATATATGTGTTATAGATAATAGATAAACGGGGGTAAACATCTCCTTTTCCATGTTCCAGTACTTTAGCAGGTGGATATAATAGGGGGGTATAACTTTTATCTCCTGCCCGTGCTAGCCCTGCAGACCGGAACATAGCAATGGACAGCACAAATAAATATGGCGGTTTTTATATTCAATAGGCCGTCGTATGTGTACTAGAAAGTAGTACTGGAAATATAAACTAAGTGCACCCCGCGGGTTTCTCGCAGCCCCCGCGCAGTTCACGACATTCTGAATTAACAGCGCTTCTATTAATATAAATCAATGCCTTTGACGTATGTCTAAAGCAAGTGTGCATGGTTGTATTAATTGTGGGTATTTATCAGGTGAAATTTCCAAATTTAGACGCAATTTAAATGTGGCCTTTTGGCTCCGGATACAATTACATATAAGACAAAAAGACGATTGTAATGTTTTGTTTATAGCCAAACAAACTAAGGCTACATGCGTGTAACGGAGATCTTTTGTTTTGCACTACAGGTTGCGTTTCGGTTTACGTTAAATTTTATTAAGAATTTCCAAAAAGTTCGTATATGATCCCTAACAAAATAGCTCTTATGCTAATTGTATTATTACTAGCTATGTATTATTACTTTTGGGTCGGATCTCACAAACACAATATGGCTTGCGATTACACAAAAGCCACCTCAAGACAAAGACAATCTCCTAGTTTCTTATAAAATATTCAAAAATGGAACACGTCTCACACATTCGTCTTGTTTATTGGACTCGAAGGCAAATGGCGATATATTTTATACGCTTTATTGTCCATTCATGGCGACGAGACAAGGCTAATAGCACGATACTCTGCTTAGTAGTACCTGTTGTGTTGGCTTAGCAAGTGCAATTTGTTGTATGGAATCTGAATAGTAAGGAATAGCTTTAGATTAAGCTGCATCTACACTGACATTTTTTTTATAGGGAGCATAGACTTTGCTTAGACTATTTTTGAATTAAACTTTGCTATTATTATTATATTTGAAATGTTAAGTTAAACTTATTTGTCAATTTTTTCGTATGCTTACGTTTAAAGCTGGGCATAACCTCTCCCATAGGAGAGAGAGATTCGGAGTTTCTTCAAGTCCGTTGGGAAGCTTTAATAATGAGTAAAAAGTAGAGATAATAACCGGAATCGACAGCGTAAAATGCCCTGCAAGCTACGTGTGTAGATCCCGCCGATTTCCTAACTCTGGACTTGTATGAATAATGTATTTACAGGAAAACTGCATATCTATCACAGAGATAAAATAAGCATATACAAAAAATGGTACTCGTTGGTGAAGTAGGTACTGCCTCGTTGGTCTAGCGGTTACCATGTACAACTAAGGATCACAAGGTCCTGTGTAGCGTCCATCTTAGGTATTTAGTTAGGTAACTATCGGTACCAGCTCAGAAGTAGCCAATTGGCGGTGTCAACCCCCGTGCCTAGAAGAGCACGTTAAGTTGACTCTCCCGGTTTGTATAACTTAGTTGTGATGATAGTCATTGAGGTCCACCAACCCATATTGGAGCAGCGGGTATACTATAAAACCGTCTCCGAGAAACGAGGCCTTTGCCCTGCATTGAGACATTAATGGATGATGAAAATGAATTTGTGTAAATACCCTTCTTTTCGTGGGAAAGTCCCACTGATCTCTCGTTACGGGGACGCGATGAGGTTATATCGAACTTCTACCGTTCTAAAAATCCACAGTATTCCTACCAACTCATCGCCTGGTGGCTTTGTCAAGGGAACGCTTTAAGACACCACTGCCACCCAATGGAAAAAAAATTGTTTCGACCATAGATTATATACTCTGTGCTCTAGAATAGAGTTCATTGTGCTATGTTAATGTTTATGAATTGAAAACGTTGTTCTAACAGGTGTTATATCAAATCTAGGTTAAAATAATAAATTAATTAAACGAATACAAAAGTAACTCGTGAATTTACGAGTACCTATGTTTTCGCTGGATATTGGAAATAATATGTGCATAAAGGCTTTTTTTTAAATAAATAGAATATATGTTTTTTGGGGTTAGTGTATATGGTACTTTATAATTTGTGGAGTTCTACTTTGAACATTTTACATATTATTAACATACCTACGACAACGCCACTTGATGATAATTGTACCATATTATAATATATTCTTGGCTGTTGGCTGGATATGAATTACAGGAGTGATACTTTATTTAAAGTCGAAAGTTTTTTTTTTTTTTGGTTTTATACAGATAATCCAATGTCAGGTGTATATATGTTTAAAGTTAGGGAAACATAAATTATCAGGAGAAATTGACTGACGAAAAGGGCCACAAACAATTTCTACCGCAAACCCGCCCCGAAAACGACTGGTGCAGCAAATGAAATACTATATACGGATAAGATTTCAGTAGTAGAAGAGTTCTTGTGACAGAAATCATTCGGAGAACCCGAAACAGGTGCATGAGGCGCCACACTACGGTTGATGTGTCCATCACTTTGTATGACGTATTCCTTGCATTCTCTTTGAAGAGTTTTCTGTTTATAACCGATGGTTTTCCAATTACCATCAGGTAGGCAATCTGCTTGGTCCGACAATCTATATATATATATATATAAAAGAGAAAGAAGCAAAGAAGCTAAATCTACGTTTATTTTTAAGAAAAAATTAAAATTCTACTTGATAAATAATAAGTATAAGTCGTTTCCCGTAAACGATGATCTTTGTTTAAGTCGTATGTTTTTGCTCGGTAATATTTGTGAAACTACCCGATTGTACGAACATTTTCTTTTAGCTGCATTAAGTTATGCTTTATAGATTTATATGTACCTTCTATAGTGTACGCTCACAACATGTTTTATTTTTAAGTAAGCTAATTTTTTGTAATTCTTTTGAGAAATAAAGATCTTAAACCACAGAAAGTGTGTGGGTATGTTCCGTATAGGCTCCGAAACGGCTGGACCGATTTCAATGAAACTTTCAGGGAATCTCCGGATTGACCTGGCGAGTAATCCTGTAAAGTTTGATGACGATCGGAGCACTCCTATTTTTGAACTGTCAAATACAGCTTTTATTTACTATGATTATATTCTATTGTTGGGTGTACATGAGTGTAGATAATGATCTTCACCCGCTCGAGAAGAGAATAGAAGAGAATGAATATGGAGAGAAATAAATGATTTAATATATAATGAGACTTAAATTAAATATTTAATGATGTAAGTTTATTGTTTAAATAAAATAAAGCAAAATCTAGCCCAACGAAGCGGGCTGGGTACGCTAGTTATTACTATAAAAAAAGAAAACAAACGGTACTGGAGAGAAACTAAGTGTTAGTGTGAAACCACTAAAAAGTTTTTAAAACTTTTATTGTGAATTCAAATATTATGGCCGTAGAAAATACATTCAATGAGTAAAAAAAGCAAACCAAGCTAGACTTAACGAAAAAGAAACAAATTATAAAATAAATTTATTTTAATAATTAGAAGAGACGACAATACTTATCACAATAGATAAATAAATAAATATACTACGACAATACGCACATCGCCATCTAGCCCAAAAGTAAGCGTAGCTTGTGTTGTGGGTACTAAGATGACTGATTAATATTTTCATTAATAATATACATAAATAATTAGAATATTCACATAAACACCCAGACACTGAAAAACAATCATGCTCATCACACAAACATTTACCAGTTGTGGGAATCGAACCCAGGGCCTTGGACTCAGAAAGCAGGGTCGCTGCCCACTGCGCCACTAAAACAAAAAAAAAGAAATTCACGCATTCAACTAATCGATGCAGCTCATTGTTCTAGCTTTCATTATTATTCATTAGTCTGTGTATAAAGTATTAAGTTTTTTCTTAAAGGGTTTTTTTTTAAATATAAATAAAAAAAACCTTTTGAGGTTAAGTACCTCAATTTGTGAAGTTCCAGTTTTATATAAAACTTTTAGATAGAGTTGTTAGCAAACTTCAAGATGGAAACCGTTATGATGAATTATTTAAAATAGTCTTTAGTTGGAATTTGAGTAAAAGTTGTCATTCAGAAGTTTATAAAGTAACTATTTTTAGGTTCTTACTTTTTACGAATGAAATCTACGTGCACAACAAACCAGTTATTAAATACGTCTTTCGCTGGAACCTGAGTAAAAGCTTTCATTCATTTCTCATTTTCGACGTTTCATTTACTGAAGTTGTAGAGTTTTGTTCGGAGGAGTACTACTGCCATGATACTTTCTGCCATCAAGCAAAATTGCTTTTTTTTCGGACTGAACTAACAATTTTTGGCTTGGAATCAATAAACTAGGACCATAAAGTGAGCTTGACAAGGCCGTCTCGTGATGGTTAAAGACTGTTAATGAAAATTGTTATTTGCTCTTGAGAACTCTTGTTTAATTTATTTACCACAAAATATGCTTCCTAAAGTTCAAAGTACTGATTGATAAAATCAAAAGACCAAAGAACTATTCAATGATTATTATCAAAATACATAACGCAGTAGCACCTAATCGACTTATGCTTTGAAATTTACATTCTACCCCTGCCTCCCTTCACCCCAAAACCACTTAAAAAGGGGATACGCGAGCGACGAAGAGATTTTTAAGCTTTATTTACAAATGAATAAGTCGATTAGCTTGGTTTTATAGCGGCTTTCCACTTGCGGTTTTGCTAGTACAGCCAAATACAATGCTTCTTTTAGTTTCAACTTACAAGTATGACTGAGTTACAACATAAAATGGACTTTATTCATAAAGTTTTAATCAAAAAGTTATCTAAAAAGCATTCTGTTTTTGTACAAATATCTTTTAGTTATCGAATTTGTGTTATAAATATTGAATTAAGCATAGTTTTATTAGTTAGAAATGTAGATTTACTATTTACTAGCTGATACCCGCGACTTTTTACACCCGCGGTAACTCACTTATTTCCCGGGATAAAAGGGATATGTTCTTTTCCATGCCAAAGGCCATATGCATGTCAAATGTCATCCAAATCCTTTCAGCCATTTTTGCGTGATTGAGTAACAAACATCACACTTTCACAATTATAATGGGATATGATAGGATTTGCGTGTTTATTTCTGAGTATGGGATCACTGGCTATTTGATATAGCAGTTGGTCGTATTTGAATTTTATGTATGGGTAGTAAGTAACAAATTAAACAATATTGGTATAGATAACAGAATAGGTTACTAATCTGAATCCGTAGTTGAGAACTTATTTCTCGCGGACAAGTTTGAAGGCTGACAGCACAATACGAAGTAATATCCAATAGGATATATTAAAATCGCTATTTCAATAAACTTTATACAGACCTTGTTGGCAGGAACCTATTATAAAAAGGGGATTAGATATATACGTCATCACTAAACCCCTTTTAGATTTTAAGCGTATTTATTAAAAATATGAAATTGTTATCGGAATTTTCCGCGTTATGTCAAAAGCAGGCGGGCCGTTTAGTTAGTCGAGAGAGCATCGCAGTTTGAGTGGTAGTGGTCTAAAGCGTACAGTCAGCTACAGAATATTTTGAAAAAAAACAATACTTATTTGTAACTCCTTAAGATGTTTTACTTCACCGTTGAAGCAACATATATTTTGATTGCTTAAAACGCACTTAGAGAAGTCAGAAGTGCGTGCTATGATTCAAACTCGGCCTCCACAAAGGTGAAGCCGAAATCCTAACCTAAAGAGATTTGTTTATTTTTGCACAAATGATGCAAACACATTAATTATTGGCACCACCCCACGCGATAAAGACTTTCTTGTAAGTAGGTAGCTTGCTTAGTTTTCTATACCTACTGCAATGTCTGAATGATAAAACATAACTGGAAGTGACAACTGCAATCTCATCGTTAGCAAGTAGATGATATGCTAACCTGGAAGATGGCAGTAGAATAACTTATTTCTAATTGGCTCCGACACACTTTAAGTGCTATAGTCGTGGTAACTAACCGATAATCAGGTTCTGAAGGGCCGGTCAAATCAATGATCAACTAAAATAGCTGCCAAAGTTGACAAGTTGATTTTAATTGTAGCCAATCATTAAAATATTATCCTATATGCCGTGGTGATAAGTTTGATAAGTCCAAGTGAATTAAATAATAAATAATTAGAAGATAGAATTAGGATAGAAAGCTTTAAATAGCGCTCCGTTATTCTCATAGGAGGAGGAAGATTGGGACATTAATAGGCCGAGAACGATGCTTATGTGAAACCTAATGTAAATCAATGTATATTTGACAACTTAATTTAGTAATGAAAATAAAGTAAAAGATTAGTTGACCAACAAGCTTAGTGATCAGAGTTTCAGAAACTGTGATTCATTTGACTTTTACACTAATGAAGTGTTTGATGCGAATATTTAATAGGTATTGCACAAAGCAGCACTGTACTTATATGTGATGAAGCGATGGGGTGCGAAGTGCGGATAGCAAGCTAATGGGATTCGACCCTCAGGAAATTCGATTGGTGGTTCTCAATAACTTTCCATTGCGTGCCTATTAGGTTTCTGCTATATTCTGAATAGGCATAACAATCACTGACAAATTAAAAAGTATATTCGTGTTTAACTATATCAAATTGTGATGTTTATCATGCGTTTAAATTTAAATTTGCGCAAAAGTAGACATTTTTAAGTACCTACATTTCTTTACTGGATAGACTATTCTTTATTTAAAGAAACTAGGAGTTATTTTTTTTTAATCTAAGTGTCTACTTATTTTTTTATAATTCCACTAAAAGTTATCTTGACTGAAATCTCGGTTGGTGATGATGCAGTCAAAGACGATGGCGGGCTATTATGGCTAATCTGTAATTATGTAGTATTTTTATATTTTACTGTAATATTTTGTGTAGTATTTATATATATTGCTGTATTTTATAGTTACAAATATTAAACCGATTTCCCGAATTGGTTTCAACGTGGCACAGTACCAGTAAATTAAATTTATAAATTAAAATTAAATTGCTCCCGCCGCATAAATTAGTTAGTCAGTCAAATTATAGTTTTATTATATAGGTATCTTGACATCCTAAAAATAAGTACTGTTTCTTAAAAACAAGCCACAAAATCCAAATAATACTGCTTTAAGCGATTATAGTAAACCCTATAGGGGTTTACTATAATCGCTAAACATACAAAAATAACATTGTTAATATAGTACAATAGTACCAATCAGATATTAAGAACCTTTTCAGTGTTTCATAGTAGTATTGGAAAAGGTTTGGATTCTTCTCATATACCTCTATTGTGTTTGTCCGGATAGATAAATCAAAATGTAGATTGATTAAAAAAAGTTCAAGTCAGACAAAACCTACTCATTAGTACGATGTTTTTCTTTTACGTTTTATATTTACATTCGAAAAGAATGGAGGGAAGGATGTTTTGATTTCTTTTCGTGGTCACAATTAGGACTGAGCACGCAATCATTTGCCTCTGTAGCCTTCGTACAAGATTTGCTCGCTCGCAAATCGAGGAGTCGTTTTTGCATATTAAATTATATACCGTCAAAGTAAATTAGTCTTAATGTGTCTTGTTTTAGAGTCGGAAATCCTGGACCTCCTGTTTTAGAGTCTGAAGTCCTGTCAAAAGCGCTGAACAAAAATCTGAAGCACAGGATTTGCAATTCTAAAAAGAGTGACATTAGGTGCATTTTAATTTGACTATCCAGAGTTTAATACTCGAAAACGACTCCTCGATTGCGAGCGACCATATTTCGTACTAAGGCAGCAAATTGATAGTTCCTTACGAGGGAGTCATGCGATCGTTTCTCAAAGTATATTTAACCCGTGGTACCTACCTACTGTTGATTGCGTTCTTTATTGAAAATCGTTGTAGCGGTTAAAATAAATTGCTTAATTTACTCAAATTTAATCTGAAGCAGTCATGATTCATTTAAAACCCTGTATATATACTCTGTTCACCTATATTCACGGCAAAGGGGTTCGAATATTTTAAAAAGGAGCCAGGTTTGTGCTTTGTTTTTTTTCCTTAAAATGGCTTCGCGTGAAATCCTTGCTAAGCATTATCTTAAATAACAAACCAAGCTTATGATCCATGCATGATCTTAATGCATAGCCAATATTTAAAAGAAATATGTAGAAGCAAGCGAGATCAAAATAGATGAAAAGTTTTGGAACAACAAGAAGAGGCGACAATTATAGTAAAATATCTGCTACATTGATTTCAGTTGTTACTATAGTACTGTTTTTTAAACTACTTTGTCTGATGTTGGCGCTTTCGTCCTTTCATCGTGTGGAATGCGCCTCGTTTCTTATAGAGAAGGTTTTAGACCAAAAACCCACCACGCTGGTCCAATGAAGGTTGGTGGGCTTTAATTGTTATTAACACATGTTCTTCGTGCATTGTATAAAAAATATAGTTTCCTTAATTTACTCAACCAGGTGTCAAATCAAAGGCTGGTTTACCCGGTTCACTCGCTTCTACAGTAATCGTCAGACAAACCAAAAAAAGTTCGTTAACATTTTAATTACCATTCTGAGTTTGATGTCTAAAATAATAAAAAAGTTTTAAGGCTTTCATTTTTCATTACCTCTCTCGATATTTTTCTTTGACATTTTATATTCACAGTTCAAACGAATGCGGGATGTTTTGATTTTCATTTCGTAGAAATAATTTCGTCTGCGCACGCAACCATTTATCTATGTTAACAAATCGATTGTCTCTACCGCAAGTGTTAACTTCCGAATGAGTCAGACGATCATTTTCCAAAGTAATAATCTACTACCCTCCTATGTAGTAGCTGTATAAAATTATAGAATTTGTGTGCGACGTTTATTCTGTGCTAAAGAAGGCTAAAGGATTTTGTGGTACCTATTCGGTTTAATTATTTCTGGATATAATTAACGTGATATAATTTTTATCTCCTGCCTGTGCAGAGATTACTTACGATATTCCTTCACCATTGAAGTAATTGATACTTCAATTGCTTAAAACGCACATAACTTAGAAATTTAAGCCGAAGTCTTAACCACTAGGTTACCGAGCCGAAGTCGTACCGCCGTTTATCGTTTAGAATACACCAATTTTTTTCGGCGAATATTTGATGTAGGTACCTTGTATAGATGTGTATGTACTTTTTACTTTTAAAATCTGAAACCACGATAACATAGATGTTTACACATAGTACATTCTTTTACGCGGATGTCGGATTTGTATCCGGGAACCACCCTTGCGGTTGCACTGCGGCTTACTTCATTGAATTGTATGTTAGGAATAAAAGATTTGCAGGGTTTTAGAATAATTCCCCGGATGGATGGAGGAATAACAAGTACCTAAAATAGTAATGCAATGCTAGTATACAAAGCTCTTAGCTTGCGCGTGCAAAGCGCGTGGGAAGAGGGTACTGTGCTGATGATACCCCATAGTACAGTAAAATCATTTTATTGTAGGTCGAGGACCCATATACAAAATTTAGAGTTATAAAAGACTAAGATTTAAAAAATAAATAAATAAAAAATAAAATAATATAATTAATCAAAATTAAAAATTAAAATTAGAATAAATTACCTACTATTAAAATTTTACTATTTTATATTAATTCAGGTTCGGAATCTGGTGCACTTTTTGCCAATGTTTTGATGCTGCGTCAATGTTTTTAGTTTAATTGAAGCAATTTAAATGTCACTTGCTTTAAACGGTGATGGAAAACATCGTGAGGAAACCTACATGCCTGAGAGTTCTCCATAATCTTCTCAACGGTGCGGCAAGTCTACGATTTCGCAATTGGCCAGCGTGGTAGACTACGGCCTAAACCCTCATTCTGAGAGAAGACTTGTAACCTGTAGTGGGCCGGCAATCGGTTGATATGAGGGAAGTGAAATGCCGCCAGAACGAATACCTAATCAACTAAATAACGTAGGTACTAGCAGCAGCATGCACATGTAGAAACAATAATAACTAGGTACGGCCAGCACGTGATAGACAGACATGAACGACTAGGCGAAGCGACAGGCTATTCATCAATTGTCGCTTCGACGAGCAAGTAGAACACGAAACATATCTACACTACACTAACAGATTTCCCACACTTAAAGGTGTAAAGCAAGAACGTGTTATACTTAAAACTTCTTTATTGAAATCTGCGTATCAGTGTCGTGCACAGGGTATTGACCAAGGTAAGCATTAAGCAGGTAAACTTCATTTTTACACGATTACAGGGCTCACATTACGTGTAACTAAGTCACTTCCTACATTGCCCAAAATTTAATTAGGCGACTATCATTGGTTCAACCTGTGACTTAATATTTCATGCAAAATCTGAAGATTGACCCAGATAGGCAATCTTCTTTGATACGTCATATTATTACTTTAAATTACAAACATACAAACATACATACAAACATACACATGAAGCTAATAAAAGCGTGTTAAAAATACGGTCTGTATTGCAAGTGTTGCCTGAAGTCCATGTTTAGAAGGACGCTTTTAAATCTAAGATGCAGATCCAGATTTTCGCCTAGCCTTATGCTCCTTAACATCACACTGTAGTTTCCATTTACAATATAGCTCGACGCAAAGTGACTCTCTGAAATTTCCGTAGGTACGTACTAAACTTTTAAGACAACTTCATTAAGCCCCATGACCCAGCAACTAATGTGATTTAACCCCAATTCATTGTTACGTCGCATCGAAACTAATTACTGGGCCCTCCAAGGATAGGGAACAAAGAAAGGTTGTAATCTTGTATGTGCGTATCCATCTCATGTAATGGACGAGGGCCACATGTGCCTAGCATTGCCCGTCTTTTGATGCGTACCTATTTTTTTTATACCTACTATTGTTAGCTTGAAGCGAGGGAGTAAAATTGTACAGTAATGAGTCGTAGCACTGCATCTGTATAATATATAATCTATAATAGTGTGAGAGACGACCATTAGAATTAATATAGATACAATACTTACATAATTCAAAGAATCTATGAAAGATTTCTTCATGTCAAATTTCCTATATACCATCTTGCCTACAAGTTTTATAATTATTATGAATACTCTTAATTGAAAACTATAAATTTAAAATTCAAGTTCAAAATCTTTATATTCATTTTTGTGAGGTGATAGTGATAACTAAATTCGTTAAGTATACTTATATACCAAACTGAAAACAATGCTAGATAAAATGAAAGAACCAGTTGTAGACATAAGTTTAAAACCGAATAGTTCCATTAACTTCAACCCACTAGTGTGCGAAACAAAATATGAAAAAGTACGATATTTTTTCTACCCACTGCAGAGAAAGTGCTTTAACATAGCATTTTTGGAATTCTGTATCAGATTTCAATTTTCAGTAAAAACAGCCAGCGAAATGTTTCATGACGCAGCATGTTTTAGGCGGGAACTTGGCCTGGTGGGCGCACTGCTTTGCCTTGATTTCCCATATTAGTAGTTAAGAAGCAGCGGTTGTTAAAATTTGGCGCACATTGCGTTCTTCATTCATTTCGTTTAGATAGCTTAGTGATGTAAACAATGGAGTACATATTTATAGTAGGTCTTCCTTTTTGTTAATACCTAGTTTTGGTATCTGTACTGTAAACTCACAAAAAATTTACTTAAATATGGATAAACTAGCTGTTAGCCGCGGTCTTCTTCCGCGTTTATTACGGGTTAATACAAACCTCGCGAGTACTGTTCGTTTTTCCCGGGGTTTTTTTTTATTATACAGCTCTCAGTCAGTATTATTTATTTATTTAAACTCTTTATTTGTACACCACTACACTGTTAGGAAAATAAAGGACGAATAGAGAGAAACACAAGTATGTTTTTTTCGACATCTTTAACAATAATCGTTATATTTCAGTGAATATATTGTTCATTAGTGAAACACTGTTATGAAACACTGTTTATTAGTGAAAGCCGTATCCGTTCGGTATTTATTTTGTTTTTAACGGCCAGTCAGGCAGACAGACAGACGTGGCTTGGGACTTTGTTTTACGATATGTAGTGATATCCTGTATTTCTTAAATAGCAAATGCAGCGGACGTATCTGGGACTATAAGTAGGATAAAAAGAGGGTGGCAGAATTTATCCCTGTCAAGAGACGACGCGTAGCCTGGGGGACCTGAGCGACAAGATTCGCCGCATTGTAGCACTTCGGAAAAAAACCATTTCGAGGATATTTGGCACATGGAATATTATGCTGGTGCAAATTTTTAATAATCTATACAAATATTTTCCGTTAAAAGAACTTTTTATGGTGCGGTAATATTGTAGTCTTGAAGGCATGTAAAAAAGTGAATATTAATATTCGAAGTGTAACACTTTTTCCAGTTATAAGTAAGTAGTCTCATGACCCATTTATTTTAGTAAAGAGCGTTTTGGTCTTTCAGCTATTAACATTTTTAAAAAGTTTGAGTTTATGTGTTTTTACTTAATCTGTTTCACGTAACATCTAAAAATCTCACCTTGTAAAAAAGTCTTGGATGATAGGTTATCTAGTTGGAATTATAGCAGTTATACGGGTTTCTGATCACATCGGAAAGCTAAATCGCTTGGCGTCTTCATCGAAAGTGCTGTAACTAGCCACGGCGAAAGCCTACCGTACCAGACCTATATAACTAAGCTTATATGACAACTATACAAACACAAACGATTGCCTAAACCATACACACTTAGTTTTTAGAAATTTGTCTGTCGGTTAAATGATTTTAATAAGACTGAGAGCAGTGATTACTGACAAGGAGTGTTATGCAAGGCTGCTTTTTAATTAATACGCTTTTACTAAAGGACATGGATTTACATAGATATATATATATCTATGACAATAGAAATCGGAATATTTGAACGTGATTTTAATCCACTTGAACAATATTTAAATTATTTTTGTGCAAACATTAATAAATAATTAAAAAATATATGTTAAAAGTTAACGGTGTTTGTGGTTATTAAGCGTTTAATTTTTCAGAAAAAACGCTTAATATTATAGGGCCAAGTTTGTTTAAGGAATACTGACAAGAAATTATACGCGCACAAAGTTGCGAGCTACTAACCGCTAGTTAAATAAATAAAACAGTAGAAATTCGTTAAGTTGATTGCACATAAATTAAGCACTCGCTACATTGTTAATAGTAAGGTGGATACTTGCACAGTAAGGTACAACGTCTCAAGAGAGACACTACACCGTCTGCGTACAGCGGTTCCTAAACTTTATCCCGAACTTCTATTACATCACGGACGATGTACGGAAGCTTAAAGGAAGTCTCAGCCCGTCTGTATATTACGTTTTACTATTCACACCCAGACACTGAAAAACATTCATGCTCGTCATACAAACATTTTCCAGTAGTGGGAATCGAACCCACGGCCTTGGGCTCAGAAAGCAGGATCGCTGCAAACTGCGCCAATCGGCCGTTCTATGCTATAAATTGATACTGGTATTGAAATCACAATTGGTATGTATTAAGTGATCGGAGGGACTATTTCTACAAACATGAAACGTGTCGGTAAAAGTTGTCAGTGTAGGTATCGAAGCAAGCATCGTCGCAAGGTTGCTGTCGGTATTCTATAGGATATATTTCGGAGAGTGTGCTCAAGAACTGTTTGATCTAGTTCCCCTCTCGCCTTTTTACTATCGAACCGCGAGGCACCGTAAGGATCTGCATCCCTACGTGGTCGATATACGCATCTTCGTTTCTGATCCGCACCGCTAGAGTCTGGAATGCCCTTCATGCTTCCATTTTCCTCAGTACCTACAATATGAGTACCTTCAAATCAAGAGTGTATAGGCATCTTCTAGGCAAACGCGCTCCGCCTTAGGCTGCATCGGTCTATAAACATAAAAAAAACGTAATTGTAATGATAGTGCTTGTTGCCAGTCAGTTGATGACTTACGGCTACAAAACAAGGTTTGGAAGTTATGGGCTTTCTATGATATCTCAGAATATCTCTACATAATTAAATCAGAAGTAAGGAGATCTGTAAAAGAACCAGCGTTTGATGTAGAGTTACGAGTCCAATGTGGCAATGGGTGTGAACCATTGTATGAAGAAAACACATAATCCTCATTTATACAATAATGGCTGTAGTGCATTTTGTCCAAAAACAGTGAAAACGCCCTGCGCAGGTCTCACTTTACACCCACGAAATGTTGCTAGGTCACTATTTCTTTCCCCTTTTCCCATTTTATGGTTAACGTTTACAACATTAGAGGTAAATTAATTATTGTCAACTGCTAAATGGTATGTAGTGACTAACCGTTTGTTCGAGAAACCAATCTAAAGTGGAGTGGTTTTGATGCTTCAATATTAGTCATGTACACGGTTTCTCTATGCTCTTATTTCTGTAGTGGGCACTGTCGCTTGGAAGACTACTGAAAGTTGCCGAAAAACTGGAAAACGCCGGGTTGGTAGACTCCCCACTATTTGTACACATCAAGCGAGTCGCCCAGGGTCGTTGGGTACCTATGGCTAAATAAATAGTAAATTTAAGAAATTATTCGAAATATCTTTTGAATAATCTCCATAATCGATTTAATATTCCTCTTCAAGTAATGATTTGGGTTTCAGCTTAGAACAAAACTTGTTATTAATTTTATTTAGATCTACCTTTAGTTATTACCTGTTTAGTGTACCTAATAACAATAAACAACAACTCGTATGTAGGTATCGATAGATAGGTACTATAATAAATTATCGATACTTAGACTTCAAATTAGAACCACATTACCTAGACACTAACTATTAATTAACTAGACACCATTTGGTGGTAAAACACGTACCTAATACCTGCTACGAAAACACTACGTTATCATAGATCCAGCAAACTGCAACTGAAGGTGGCATTTCAATAATTTATTCCGAAGCTATGTTTGAGCATCGCTGGGTTAGCTGGGGTGCCATCTTGTGCATAATGTAGCGAGTCTGGCTGACTCTCCGGCGTCAAATTTATGCCCACCCCCTTTATTATTAAATTCCAAATTATTGTACCTACAATAAAAGTTATAACAAGAGTATGGAACTACAGTCCTGACGTATTAGGGTAGAGTGTAATTACAATTTACTTTAAGTGTAAGCTATAATTAGACACGTGAAATTGTTTACTGTACAAACATGGCCTAAAAAAATTGGCTTGTTCAGAAAGGATTTTACAATTTACGAAGATAAGATTTATATGACGTTGAATTTACGTTAAAGCGTTAAAAAGCGTTATAAATCATTTTTAATTTTTTGTACAGATACCTAATTACATGTGTAAAAATAAGAGAGAAACTAATACCCATTTACTATAAACACAAACATTGTATGGTGATAAATCGATCATATTTAAATCAATTTCTTTAATTAGTTAACAATGAATTAAAACTTTGGACAATTCGAGAGAAATCCCTAAAACTCCGTTTTTCATTATAGGAAGGAATGTATGCCATAATCTGCAAACAAACTACTTTAATACCATGCCGCTTAAATCAGTTCTATTTACTCAAAATTGCATTATTCAAATGTTGAAAATATAAATGTAGATGGCTTGAATGGCATTAAAGCATACAATGGTTGAAATTACAGTGTAGTTACTATTATGTTGGAAGCTTAAATAAAAGGGAGTGCAGTAGCGGCCGAGTTTTAATCAGACGAAGCATTTGAGTGCTGTAGTGTTACAGTGGAGATTGTTCTAAACGTTGAGTACCACCGTTCATATTTCTTTGCTTACACCGCCCGCCTTCGGCAAACGGCTGTAATCTGTTGACATTTCACCTATGTGCATTGAGTCAATGTTATGAATATGTTATTGCTCAGTTGAATTTAAAGCATGAATGTTGTTATAGATTCGTTGAGAAATACAGTCGCTATAGCACTAAAGGCATTAGGTACATATTGAAGGGGTGATAGCGCAATGGGTAGGAGCTCGACTACAGTTTCGGGAGGCCGAGTTCGAATCCCAGCACGCACCTCTAACTTTTCTGAGTTATGTGCGTTTTAAGTAAATCAAGTATCACTTGCATCAACGGTGAAGGAAATCATCGTGAGGAAACCTGCATGTCTGAGAGATCTACATAATGTTCTCAAAGATGTGTGGAGTCCACCAATCCGCACTCGATCAGCGTGGTGGACTACGGCCTTAGCCTCTTCTCATTGTGGTAGGAGACCCGTCCTCTATAGCGGGCCGTTAGTGAGTGAAATGTGATGATAGTGATGATGATGATGAGGTATATATGAATTTTGGCATCGATGGAATGAGAAGGTAGAGGGATGGTTAGAAAAGATAAAGCGCTCAGGCCGCGATGCCAGGCACAGGTTCAAATCCTGTCGGTTCCAAAATGTTTGTATGCATTTTTGATACTAAATTTATTTAGGTATACTATTTGCTCACTACCAAAAACACTTGGTGTAACACTATGATAATCATCATCATTTATCTATCCATTACCAGCCAGGGCACGGGTTTCCTCTCGGAGCGAGAACGGATAAGATACGAACCAAACCAAACCAAAACGCAGACTAAGTGAGAACTTCGGAGAACTCTCAGGCATGCTCGTTTCCTCACGATGTTTTCCTTCCTTTGTAATAGTAATATTTAATCAGATACGCACATAACTTTGAAGTTCTTACCCCAAATAATTATAAACCTACACTCAAATAACTACAAACGAACAATTTTTCTAAATGCTGTCCAAAAATCCAAAAATACTTTTTCAAACCTTTCTCAAAATTGCGTCTGCCAGGACAAACCCAAAAAATCAAACCCTAGGACAATAAAGCCACTGATTGGGGCTATAACTGCCATACCTCTAACAGGCTAGTCCTTCATGGTTATATTCGCATTATAACTTACTTGCACTCAATGACTAACTTCTAGGGGAATACAAAAAACAAGGAAGTATACAAAAGTATTGTAAATGAGGTAGAAAAGCAGAAAGGCTTGAAGGAAATTAAATCATACAATGGGTAAAATTAAACAGTTGTTAGTATTATGTTGGTAGTTCAAAAAAAAATACAGCGGCGGCCGAGTTTTAATCAGACACAGAACCCTTGAGTGTTGAAGAGTAGCTACCATTGAAATTGTGTTACTCGTCGAGAGCCGTCGTTCAACTTCACTCCTTAGCTACGTCGCCTTTAGCTAAGGACTCCGTTGTACAGTTTGGGTTGTATCTGTTTTGGATTATTGTATTCCTAAGCTCATAATTTACTATGTTCTGTGGGATTGTATATGGAACCCTAAATGCCATGTGGTTAATTTTATAAGTTACTGTTTACGATCCAAGGGCGGTTTCACCTTTCAGTCAGGTCATAATGTAAGAGGTAATTTTTATTTTACTTCTAACCCTTGAATACTGACTGGTGGTAATACTTACCCCTAGTCGATTCCTACGCGGCATAAAACGGAACGCTTATAATCGCTTGGCAGCGCGTCATTGTCAGTAGCCTTCATCAGACCAGACTAGAGAAAATACTGAAATTACATAAATAGATAAATTGCACAAATTAAAAGTGAAAACAAGAAAAATCAAAAACAATAAATATATGTATAATTTTAGCCTGAGTACTTTTTAATGACTTTGTGACCCCATTAAATAATTATTACTCTTATGTCCATTAATTTAAATCACATTTTATATCCATATATACATATATATATATATATATATTTATATGAATATGTATATATATATTTATATGAATATAAAATACGCAAAGGCGGTTTTATCGCTTTAAGCGATCTCCGCCAGACAACCCTTTATGGTAGAGAATTAAGTTAGGGAAAACGGAAAATTATTATTTGTGTTCACTACTGCGCAAGGGAAGTCGACAAAATACACATACGTAGCTCATTTATTTTTACTGAGGTCCTGAGGCTTTTATTTTACTTTAATTTCGTCTTGTTTGAGTGCCATGTACCTGGTAGATTGAAATTAATGGACATAAGAGTAATAATTATTTAATGGGGTCACAAAGTCAGTAAAAAGTACTCAGGCTAAAATTTAGGAAGAAATTGTGAAAATGGGAAAAAGTTTGTGAACTAGCAACATTCTAGGGGGTATAAAGTGAGACGTGCGCTGCTTTCACTGTTTTTGGGCACAATGCACTGCATACAATAATGGCTGAATAAAGATTCTGTATGTTCTTTATTCAATGGTCAAAAAGATAGACTCACGACTCGCTTCAATTCAGTTTTGTCTCTTCATACTATCTCAACCAAATAAAACTGGTAAAAAAGTATATTCTATTTATATACCGATTTTCTATCTGAAACAGTAATTTATCATAAGATAATGTTTTAATTATACGAATGCCGATGCTCGCTGAGTGACCATAAAAGCACTAAAAATATAAGTTCTATGAAGCAGTGCAAAGTTGGAGAAATGCCAAATCATCTGCAGCAGGCACAAGCTACAAGTGGGCGCTTCGGATTGCCGTTTGGCATCAGTCTGTTCCAGACAAATTGGGTAACAGACCAACAAAATGAGGACACGACGTTAATTACTCGCTCGGAGAGTGAAAAAGACAACAGCAAATTTCCATTCACCAATGTTGCGACTGTTTTGTCCAGCAGCGGCGGCACTGTAATTGTTACAGTGGTTAAATTGAGGAAAAATTATTTTTAGGGTTCCATAGCAAAATGATAAAAATGGAACTTTGGCCTCGCTCACTTTGTATTCTAATTTTTTCGCACGTTAACGCACGAACTGCGTGCGCACGGGCCCCTGTAATATTATAATTAACTGCAATTTAATAGTGTGTTTGACAGCCGATTGGTGCAATGGGCAGCGAATCTGCTTTCCGAGTCCTGGCTGTGAGTTCGATCCTCACAATTGTAAAATGTTTGTGTCATGACCATGAACGACCATGTTCTTGTGTCTGGGTTTTATCAGTATTTTTTAAGTATTTATGTATATTATTAATTAAAATATTATTAAGCCGTCTTAAAACCCATAACACAAGCTACGCTTACGCTTTGTGATCGATCAATGACAAAAAGCTTAAATAAAAAAAAAACCTTTATTACATACTAGACAGATTCTGGACTCGTCAGATTCATGAAAAAACTTTTAGCATTATTAAACGTGCAACACATAGCCCAAGAAGTTTTTATGGTATGTTTTCGACCAAAAGCATGCCCGCTTTTATTCTTAAATAATGAATAGTGAAAAAACCCCAAAGTAAACACAACGTGAACAGACAACATCGATACAGGCTTTCCTTGTGTGAACCAACTGAAATTATATTCGAGACGTTTTTAAGATATTTATTTTTTCATATGTACTCTCTTTCATTGACCGTCTACTGAGACGCAATTGTAATAGCAAAATTCGACATACATTGTAAAATTTTCTGCAAACCGCGCTAAACCAAAACAAATATTTATTTATTAGGGACAACAGACAGTCATGCGCAAAAATAACAAAAAAGACATCTAAAAATAAAATAGCATTAGCAGAGGACCCACATAATTGTCCACGAATTACTAAACTTTTACTTTACTTTACTAAAACTGTTTTTTAGATATCAGCATGAAACCTCTTAAATAATAGTTCTACTTTAATTCTTTTTATTTTGGCGTAAGGAACCCTTTAGTACAAGGGTATGATTTGGCTGGTATATTTTTCTACGAATCCTCGCTTATCTTTAGAATGCAATTGAAAACTGCACTGCTGGCCACCTCACCCCAATCTCCCCTTTGAGTCTTTTCAATCTACCCCTCTACGTTATTCAATACGGGCTCTCGTGGTGATGTTTTTATTCAATTCTGACGAATATATTACGTAATTTGAAATTTTAATTTAAAATTACCACAAGTGTATCATATGGCACATACAACTTTAACGGCTAAATGCCATTTTTTTTGTCATAATATGATAGATGACTGGAAGATGCAAGGAATTAAATTAGCACATGTTGTGTGCAAATGTTTGTAGCTAATCCATTAGGCGGTGGAAAAAAGGTTAAAATAGGGTAGAAGTGATAAACCTACCTCAGATTTACAAAGTAAAAAAAGTTATATAACCGAAAGTAAAAAAATTACAAAGATCGAACAACGATCCTTAAATTTGTATCTACTCATCAATGCGTTCTACAGAACTTTATTAGGTACTGCACAATACAATAAAATCTGAGTACAATATTAAATGGTACCATTTCTAAAACTAAACCAATTAGACATATCTTAAAATATTGTTACCCCTTTCCATTGTGAAAAGGGGAACAGTACTGTAAGGTTTGTTCATTTAGTTTAATTAAGAGATTTGTGCACAACAGAATTGGTACCAATATCTAAACTTAGCCGAGAAATATAAACGACATATTTTTTTGAAAAATTATGTAATAATATGAGCGAAACAGTATATCCCAATCTGGGGGCAACGACTCATATTCATATAGATGTATGGGAGCTATTTAAATAGAATTGAAGGTATGAGGAAACATTAAATAGGTTATAACTATTCACAATTTTACACTGGTACTTTAAGAAGAATTTACGGCCCATTGGCGCAGTGCTTAGCGACCCTGCTTTCTGAGTCAAGGCTGTGGGTTCGATTTCCACAACTGGAAAACATGAGTGTCTGGGTATTTTAAGTCTGTATATTATAAGTCTTTATGTATATGATTAATAAAAACATTCATCAGTCATCTCACCCATACCACGCTTACTTTGAGGCTAGACGGGGAAGTACTATTGCCATGTTTGTTTCTTACGCAAAGTAGCATTGCTGTCGCCAATTGCTGTGTTCCGGTATGAAGCGCGTGATGATCGGTGTAATTAATGGCACATGAGGTTCAACACCCACGCCTCCGATTATGGACACACGGCGGAACACGTCCTGAGAAGTGTCTCAGGACGTGTTCCTCTAAAAGTAAAACCCTGAGCAGTGTTGGTCTGTTTATATGCGATGGGTTTCCACCATCCGCTTAGTCAGTCAATTATTAATATTTAAAAAAATACAATGCATCCAAAAGCTGTCCTATGTAGGTTAGGTTAGGGACACAATTCGCCAATAAACAAAGAGGAAAGATGAAACGTTACGTAGACTAAAATAAGATGATCGATGAAGCTGTGCATTCGGACGTGCAGGGACATTTCATAGTAATGTTTTTAAACACGAGTGTAACTTTAATTGCTGACCCAGTGATGTGCAGTGTTTCCGAACGATGTTTACTCTCAAAGGATCACATTTCGTGATATAACGCTTCGGCCGTCGCCTCTGGGAACATAAACAGCATGAACACTAATCAGAAACTCGACTACACATAATAATTATATACACAAAGTACGGACGGTGATTGCTTTTCTGAGAGCCGTTAGTAAGTGACTGCTACAAAACTGAGTTGACAGAGCAGCATGTATCAGTGACTAGTGCATACTGCTTACTTTCATAAATAGCTCGTTTATTTGATTGTATTTATAAGTAGGTATAAATCGATAAAATTTATGTATAATTTTGATATAGATCATCGGACACTAAATCTTCTTTTTTAGCTGGACTGAAGTAAGTCACGGGTGGCAGCGCAGATACAGTTTTTCAGAATTCAATTTTAGGTGAAATTTCACTTATATGATTTTATTATTTATTATTATGTCCTTAATAGTGGGCAAATAACTGTGTCACTTGAATTATACTTATAAGTGAAAATATGGATGGATTTGTCAAATCTTTCGCATTGGGTGGGACAACAGTCTAATCTGGAAATTTGCGCATATATAAATTATTAAGATCTATCTTAGTAAGCTATTTTTTATGCGGGAATAATAAACGGTCCCCGTTGGATAAAGTTTTTGTTTTTCGAAGCGTCCAAAATTCTTTTGCGTGACATATCCTTGCCTTAGGTGTTCAGGGGTCAGAGATTAACGTAGACATACTGTATCAAATTTTGCAAAGCGAAGGAAGTCGCGGGCAACAACTACTACAGTAGGTATAAACTATGTAATAATAATCAATACATAACATAAATTTGACGTAGGTATTAAACCTGCTAAAGAATATGAAGAATATACTTTGGCATTTACAATTTTAAATTCCCTATTTTGTTCCTACTATATTTCATTACAATTACCCTAAGTAATGCCTCTTGCACAAGCATGTTTTCATCGACACTGTTTATTTTAGAAGTGTCATTTGCAAAGCACTCGACTTGATAAGGATATTCATTTCGCTTCAGACACGTTGTCCGCTATCTAGTGCGATAATCGCGTCGGTTCCAGAGAGTGGTATGTTTTTGCTTCCACTCTGCAGCTTTATGAGAATTGTGTCTTTTTCATCCATAATGCCGGCTTCTTTGCTCTACGATGGTGCTCAAACGGTATTTAAATGCTCCGGTTTTTTTACTTTTGATGTCTGCGACTCGGCGGGTTAATGGATACGAAATGTCTCCTCATCTCAAGTTTTAAGATTAACGTTGCGAAATGTGTTTTTAGAATGTCATGTCGCTTTAACAATCTTGCAGAAGTGTTTGTTTTTATGAATAAACTTTTACCGGTTTTCGTGCACGGTTTCTGTTGTTTCAATCTGAAAAGTGTCATTTATTTCAATTTGCCAGAGACATATACAAACGTAATTCATAATATATATAATATACATATTTAAAATTCTCAGCGTCAATTTATACTTGTATTAACTTGTATTCTACTGAAGTAAATGTTTTCCTACTGTGTAGTCATATAATGTTAACATTTTTCTTCAGTTTGAATTACGTTCCGATTTATAAAATAAAAAATGCAAAGTTAGTTAAAATATAGATATAAATAATATACCTAATACATCAATATAAAATAATTTATGTCTATTCAATTTAGTTCCGCCTACCTGCTATGTTCTATATTTTATTGTTTATTTTAGGAAATATAATTTAGGTGCTATTTATCATAAGGCAATTTATAAAAAATAGACTAGGTATAAGTACTTCGCCTTCTGCCTTTGAAAACCAAGGATCTCATAATACTATCTGAGCTCTTTGTTGAAATCAATACCTTTCTGAGCACGAAATGGATATCTTACAATATACATGGGTTACTGGGTATATGTTACCTAGGTACAAGAACTTTTAATTTTTAGTTCTCTTTTGGCGTTACGGTAAGAATATTATAAATGATAAGAGTTCTTCCTAATATCGAGCGCCAATGTTATCCGTTGATGAGATTTGGTATATTATTAGTACATAGTACATATATAAGATTTTAGTACATAGGTTCGTCGGTATATGGTAACTAACATAGAGGTATAAATAGGACACTTGGACGGATTATAGCAGTTAGTCATTGTGCTTTGGTTTCCAATATATTATGAGGAATAGTTAGTAAAAAATATGTGGTCGGGCCGTGGCGCCAGGCTGACGACTAAGCACCGCATTATGAGAGCGATGCCGCTGGGTACGACTATTTTAAGTGGATACAAATCGCTTCCTGATACATCTTATTTGTTTTTCACGACAGTTATGGTAGTGTTAGCGAATACTGAAAGTTTTATATCCTTTGATCATGATCGTCGGGCAGTTTACGTCCCAATGTTGTCCACAACCTCTCAAAGGAGATAAAGATTTAGAGAATTTGCTGAAATAAAAAATGGAGCAGTGTGCTTATAAAACCACCGCGCTCCTTTAATAAAGGTTGGCGAACTGCAACGATTATTATCACACGTTAAAAAAAACTGCAACCGGTACCGAGTCACGGCGCGGCGGTGCACAATGGTGTTAAATCTATTGTAGATAAATCGCAAAACAAACAAAACTGGCATGTCCAAAAATATGGCTATTCTTTCTATGAATACTATGTGCAAAGGACAACCCTACTTTTAGATAGGTTAATTTAGTTTAAAGTTTTCTGTACAACGGAATCGGTAACATAGCCATTTTAAATAAAATTCATTTATAGATAACTACATAGCCTAAACAAAGAGCATGTACCGGGAATCGTGATTCTCTGACATTGAAATCGTTACTACTACGTGGGAAATACCTGCCTGAAGAATGAATAAAGCCTTACGTATTGGTTATATGACGTATCCCTTTTAGCTATGATTTATGGAAGACTTGTATCGAATCTTACCTTGTTTTATTACTACTTACCTTGTTTTAGACTAATATCTGCGAGAATGAGTATCATCGAGTACCAGCTACTCGATGATACTCAGGTACAACAAAGTTTTTATGATTTTTTTTATATTTACGTTAGGAAATAGGGAAGGCTCACAATATAAAAACAGTTTGTATTGCTTTATATTTCGTCTTTGGGATCATAGAAACAGTCACTTTGGATTTTACGAATTGCATTAACGATTTGAATGCCATTAAGTGTACCGTGGACCTTACTCGTTTATTTAAAAAAAAAAACTAGGTAATCGACCTTTCATTGATTTATTTCACGAATGGAATACTTGAAATAAATCATCCTGTATGTAGCTATTACCTACTTTTTTTGAAAATAATATAAATTTTTCTTTTAACATTCTTTGGCATAGTATCTAACTGTACTTATGCTGTGTGTGTAGAACTGTAGACGTTGAAGCCACGACAGGCGAACCGAGCACTCGTATTAGAAAATTAGTTCTGATTCTAAAGATTATGTTTATCGCCCACGTTATAAAATAATGCAAACATTCTAACTAGGTACATAGTGTAGCTACCTACATAAAGTCCATCGCCTCATTTGTTTTCGCATCGGTTAACAAATCGGCGGTTAATGAGCTAATATATTTCAGAGTACAGATTATAAACAGCTGACCTGGCCCGTGGCATACTTTATGAGCACTGCGTGACCTAAGTACCTACCCATTTATTTCCCCTAGGTATGTCCGATACTAGGTATAGGTGAATTATGTTTTAATTTACGGGTTTTCGGAAACGATATTAATCTCTTCCTAACAGGAAATACGCGTAAGCGCTCTTGGTGTTCTGGTTCTCTACGTAATTCAACACTCACACACACATACGTATATTTTATACTAACGATCCCCTTTACAAATTTTATCGATTATTCTACGCCCGCCCACCCGTGCTATTTGTTTTCGCCAGGCGTTCTATCCAACTTTTTTGTTGCTCGACTGTAAAAGCTTGTAGCGTGACGTTAAACAGCCTTAAACCTTCCTTAATAATTTGGATATCAAATGCAAAACATAAGCGTGTTCAATAAAAAAAACAACCTCTTCTGCTAATATTACTTAGTACAGATTTACAAACGACAAATTTGAGTACAGAAAAATAGGCCACGGTTAGTTGATGCCATGCAACGGCGAATTGAAAGCACCAGCAAGAGGGCATGAGGATAGTGATGTAAAATATTATACAGGTGTAGCAAGGTATGATATGTAGGTTATAGCACTGGCGTGCACTTCATACATGCACAAAAGCTCTGCCCACCCTAAAATTTTTGTATTTCTCATAAATGCGAAGGATTGTTCCATTTTATGGCATCTTTCTTCTTTATGCATACCCTGGTCAAAAACCCTGTACACGCCACTGGGTTATATGTAGAAAGGTAGATATGTATAACGCACCCTTTTTACGTTACGTGTCTTAACTTACAAATCATCCTTTATATCTTTACGCCAACGTATAAATCCATTGTTACATTTAAGAATACTTTTATAATAAATACTAATTAAATTTTAATAGACTTTTAGTAAACACATGTCAAGACAAATGCTGAGCAACGAATCTAAGCATTATAGTTTCATGAAAATTAGATTTGGGTAATAATAGCTTAGTCTCCTTTACAAATGCATTACAAACGCCGAACCGGAAAGAAATACGAGCGAAGCAAGTTAAATAAAAGCTTCTAAAAAAAGAGGAAGAGAAATACCATTGTGCGCATGCGTGGTAAAGGGCCGCGTACTACAGGAGCAAAAGCGACCTTCGTAGGTCGCCGCCCGCCATTCAGACAGTAACCCTCATTGATTTTTGACTCTCCATATGGCAGACTACTCAAGCGTGAAAACTGCCCAATAGCTATGTTGTAGACGCGTCTTTGAACACTGAACAGTCCTCGTGTGTATACCGTTTATACGTATGTCTATCAAGTGCTCATTATAAGAGTGAATTGTTTTATTATTTTTCATAGTGGAAAGGAGATAAAGATTTTTACAAAGGCGGCCTCATAATGTTCTTTTTTGCATGAAGACATCGGTAGATTCAGTGTAAAGTACTAATTATTTATTTGTAGAGGCCTCTAAGTGTAGTGTTTTTGTAAGAAAGGCGGTGGTAGATTTTGGAAAAAGAATCGTTGTAGAATCTATAACGTGATTTAATGTGGACTTTTTGGTGATCATCAGATACTACTATTAGTAGGTATGTACGCGATAAGTTCCTTAATTGTGCTTTAGTAAGTGACCAAAATTACTACCTAAAAAGAAGCGTAATGTTTTTAGAGTGCATGAATTTATGCATTGTTCTATGAATGTTAGTTTCAGGTTTTGGGGTGTATCGTTAGGCTCCTAATTATAAGAGTCATTAAAGTTTTTTTAAGAAAAAGTGTCGTCTACATGGTGCCATTTTCAAATTTAAATACTTACAGTGTAAGCCGATAGGCACATGGTTAAGATAAATTTAATTAATAGTAACATAAGAAACCTAGAATGAAGCATGACGGTGTACCTACTACCCAAAAACATTTTCTACTTACTTTTCAAATTTTAACAGTCGGATATTTCAAGGATTTCTGCAACGTTCTTGTGCCGCGTATCTCTCTCAAAAAATCCTACTCTAACATACTAGTCTCTTAACAGGCAGTACTTTTATGCATATATGGAGCGCACTTCGCTGCGTGGCCTATACAAAATGTACATTATGTGTTAAAAGTCTAGCATTTAAAAGTAGGTACAGACTTATTAACATTGATCTTGATTTAAGGTTCAAAAATCCGACGATCTTTAAATACATTTATACAAATTCCTCTTAAAATGCAAAATGCATCTGCGCAAGATCAAAACCGCTTCCTCTCTAATGTTTCTCTAATTTATAGTCTTAAATATTTAAATAGAAACAAGACAAATTTACATTTACAATAGGGAGGCACTTGTTCGCAGTTGGACTGCTTTAACTCGTTTGTAAATAAATTGTACCTAGAAATAAAATAGCTGAGTCTGTAGGATGCCCGTTCACTAAGTTAATATAAATAATATTACTAATATTAACCTTTAATCCACGACACAGATAAGTCTATCGTTTGAAACATCTTGTTTCCCAAACTAAGAAATCACGAAATGGTATATAAACAATGACGATATCACCTTTGCGCCATTTTCAAAACATAGCAACGTCTGTAGCGTGAAACCTCACCATTTCTTTAATGCGTTAGTGCTGCCATCTCTGGAAAGATCGCAAGTCATGCTGATATTGATAACACGGGTTGATTTATTTTTATCCATTACCCATGTTATGACCACAAACGCAAACAAACTATGAATGTGGTTTTCACAATAAATACCTATATCTTTTGTTATTTTCTAGTGTTCATTGTTAAAGGTCACAAATAAGCGGTTACGTCATAATAAACAACTAAAACAGTTAATACTTATTTTCCTTCTAATATAAGGGTTCTTTGAAAGGAAGCAGAAACAAGGCCAGATATAGCATTGTCAATCATTGAATTTTTCTAAGTATAGTGCATTGAACTTTCTCAGAAAATGCTGATGAAGCATTTTCAAACGGTAATTTAGAAGGATACGTGATGCGTCGACCTTATTTGCTCTTTTCATGAACTTCGTTTGTTGAACTGTCTCGATATTATATTTTGAAGGGCGTAATCACCGTGTGGTTTGGTCATGAATAATGTGGAACTTTACCAAAATATATTTCGATTATTGTTAGTCATAGCTACGCACGTACTATGAATTAAAATTAACAAACGCAAATACATGCACGTAATGTAACTATACCTACTTTTTGTAGGAAGGCTTTGTAAGATATGTAAATATAATCATGATCGTTATGGCTTACCAGTTAAGATTCATCAGCTTAAGTATAACGGTTTCTTTTTAAAGTATATTTCCCTTCATTTTAAATTAGGTTCCGACTCTTTCATAGTAATCCTGCACCTGAAGTTTCATACATACAAAAAATTCTCCACGCATGACACTTCAACTTAGCCAACCAGCTTTAATCGACCTGTGAGTCCAGTATAATATGTAATAGGTCCAGAGGGTCAATGTGTTGCCGCGTTTCTGTAGTGCGTCTCGTGTAATGATTTCTATGGTATTGAGGAAAAGAGCAGCATCTGTGATGAGCTGAATGTGTGGAAGCTCAAACGATATTCTGTAGACGCTATCAGAAAAACAATAAAATCCATTTATGCCGTACTGGGTGGGCATCTTTAAATGAAAGGTATGCAAATTTATTTTTAATTATTTTAAAATTAATCGGTTTATTATTTTTTATAAATGGAATGTAATGTTTAAAAATAAATATTAAATTATTATTATTATTATTATTTAACCTTAAGTGTCAACTGACAAAGTGTATTTAAAGAAAAATCTAGGGGTTTGTTTGGTAACTTGGGTGTTTAATATTTGGCTTGCTAATTTTCATAAACTCAGCCCGCGACATCTGGCGAATTCGGGGCTCCTTTTGCCTATTAAATGAATAAAGGTTGAATTCGGTTGATAATCAATTTCAGTGATAAACTACACGGTATAGTACCTAGTTAGGAACCCCATTCATGGACTTATCAATGTAATTACAATGAGTCAGTGACCTCATCTGTGGTGTTGCGTGCACTGATAGATGAGGCAAATGTGTAGCCGTGTGTGTTTACTACGGTACGTATCGGCAATTCCGCGAATGATTGTACAGTGATTCACTCGATCCGGCTGCCAGCATCTTTGCCATAGACAAGCTATGACATACACCGTCGGTAAGCATCCAAAAAAGGTTAAAAAGTTTAACTTACCTACCGTTCATAGTAGGTACTTAAACCTTCCTGTGCTAATTGAATTCTTCGCATTTTATCTGGGTTTAATGTTATATAAACTGAGCATCATGAGTGGCTTTGATATAATGATACGGTCAGTAACTCTACCTTTTAATACGCTAGTTAATGAATGTATACTTAGTATTTATAGATATGCAAAAACGGGTCTTTAGCACGTTAAATATTATAAAATTTATCTCCCTATCAATCAAAATTACGTTCTAAAGTTCATGATTCTCTCTTTATGGAAACTCAATAATGCAAAGGTAGGTTTATTATAAAACTTAAAGCCGATGAAACATTATCAAAAGCATTGAACAGATAAATAATGATCGTGTGACCCAAAACCGAAAGTGACCCAAGAAATATTTATTTATTACTAGCATAAATCACGCGTAAATTACGAAAATTGAAACAAGACAGATTATATTGGCTTTAAAAGCTCATCTAGATACGGTAAAGTAAATAATTTCTGATTCAAGTAAAATATATATTGGGATAATCGCATCGTGTGTAATATTCGCAACATGTGACGATTTATCACGAGTTGAGTAAAATAAAGTCACTCGCTCCAGTACGAGTTCGCACATCTCGATAACGTTATACTTATTAAAGTTGTTTTCTTTAGTTTCGATATGATAACTTGAAAAAAAACTAAATTAATGATACATGTTTTAAAGTAAACGTTTTCATCGAGAGCCTTAGGGAATATTTTCTAAAATAAAACTAGATAATCGGCTTATTAGGTCCATTTTACTCTGACCTGACTATACACAAGCCTAGATAGTCACATTAGAATCAGACCATCTGGTGAAGTCTGTGTACCTAATACTTTGCGTAAGGCTTACCATAGATTTAAACATATGTCGAGAGCTTTAAAGACTACACGATAATATTAAAATTCACCGACACTATAATCGTTAGCGAAATGTTTCAAGTGTACTAAGGCTATATAGCTGAGTTACTGCCTGCCGTTCGTGTTTTATGAAGTAAGATAAGTTCACTTCGACTTCAATCCAGTTTTATAAGAAACTGTTCCGAAATAAAATATATCTGTTTGTGTATCCCAATTATAATTGATGGTAAGTCGTAGGAAAGTTCTTCCATCAATTTTTCTGCCAATTGCGGACCATATCTTAAATTGCTTAATTGCACGAAAACGTGAAACTTTCAAATTAGGGGGTACCTTCAGGAACTTTTTAACTTTACAAAATCAAGGGTTTCACATGAAACCGAATTTGAAACCGACCACATAAGCGTACGCACGTGACGTCATCCCGTACAGTGCATCTGTGATCTGACTCATCCCGAGACGCGACCGGTTCTAATAATCTACATTCAATAACATCATATATTTGACTCGTTATGGTAACTACGCTTCAGTATTGTACGGTCGTTAATTGTATGTACACGTACAGAATGGTGAACAAAGTGAATTTCATTGCGTTTGTGAGAAGGATAAGAAGGACTCAATGCTCTATGTGTAGTTCTAAGACTGTTCCTAGTGCAAAGTTTAAAAATGGATCGGATAAAGGGGTTCGTACTAACTCATAGCCTTCTCTATACCTTTACTATTTATTCCACTACAAGTTTGCCCATTACTGGAATCTCACCTGCTGGTGAGTGATGATGCCGTCTAAGCTGGTAACGGCGTTACCTTATAAACCCCCTTATCGGTTTCTAAACGACAACGGAACACTAAATAGCTTAGCGGCTTTTCTTTGCTACAGAGTAACTAGCCATGGCAGAAGCCTCCCACGAGATCAGACAAGAGAAATTTCAGAAATTATAAATTCCCATATTTCCCCCACCGGGGATCGTACCCGGGACCTCCCGCTGAAATCCACAGCGCACACCACTGCGCCAGAAAGGTCGTCAAACATCTTCCTGGGGACAAGAAACGCCAGATTAATCAAACAATTCCGTAGAACATTAATTTAATCTATCTCATAAGGATAAGCCTGTTAATTCAGATGCGACTGAATTAATTAAAACCCTTTCATAAAACTTCGTTAACAAATTAATTAAAAACAATGCAACGCGACAAAGGCGCCCGCATTGAATAAATATTAAATACTGTACGTTTAGTGATCGTTGTAACATGTAAATGTTAATAAAATGTTATATCAGTTACATAAATGGTTGCGTCGATCGGAAACGGACATGGCCTGCCCCAACGTTGTCGCCCACGGCCGCAATTGCGTTGCACAATGCAATCTGTCATTATCGGTATAGTCTGAGATGCAACATCAAAATCTTTAATAAGTGTATAGAAAAATACAATAGATTTGCCCAACGAGAATACATGAGGTCGTAGAGATTATATGCACTAAATGATATTATAGGTAAATAATTAGTGTAACAAATTCATGTAGATACGCATATCAAGTAAGACTACTTTATAGGCTCTTTTGAAACGTCAAATATGTCAGTTCGTAGTGACTGCCACTGCGGTTAACAGCGTAGATCCTACCAAAAAGTAGACGACAGGAAACTCGGCAGTTGATATCTTCTTGCATCAATATTTTACTGCTACCAAGTAACTTTGTCAGTAAGAAAAGGTTACCGAGATTTTATAAATGTGTATTTTTACAATCATCTAGGATTAAATTACCTTCACAATGAAATTATTACAAAACCGTAAACTTAACCTAATCAAGGAAAAGAACCCTCCTTCCAATTGAAATCTGACTTTAGGGAGGTATCTAAATACTGATGATTGATTACTCATAGGTAAGTATAAAGTTACATAATGAAAAAAAAGTTGGATTAATGTGTCATACCATACGCAGATATATCGTTGTTCATACCTTATTTACTTATTTCACCTTTGAACCATTAAAAAAATCACGTAATAGAATAATACAGTTAATCACTCACGCGATACGAATGATAGATAAAATAATCAATGCCGAACTTTATGGTCAAGATGCCAGACATACCACAGAGTAACAATAATAATTAATATCGTTATTTGTTCGATCCATAAATCTTTCGGTCGACTCTCGTTCTATTCATCATTATCGGTAGATTTGGGACGCGTTCAATGCAGCTGCGCCCGCCGCCCGCTCTGAGCACGGGTTGTCGATATGGAATCCCGTAACGCGGGATTTATGATGACAGCGTCGTGACAACGAGACATTCCTCTGAGTAATTTAAAATAAAATACTCAACATTCATACGATTCTGTGATTTATTTTTATTTGCACGATTAATAGCTCTTTTAGATTTTTTATAAATCTGGTTCGATATATAAACGGTGTTATTGAGCGGTGGCGCAGTACACACCTCAAACTCTCAGTCATTTTTTTTTTTTAACAAAACTACATGTTCGTTTTAAGCAATTACATTTTTCACTTGCTTTAACGGCGAAGGAAATCTGATTCCGAGTTCCTTATAATGTTCTCAAAAGCGTGTGAAGTATATCAATCTGATGTGGCATACATACTCTATATAGTTTCCAGGATTGGTACTCTAGATAAGAAAAAGTGGTTATATCGCCTTAAAGTCACAAACACACAGGAAAACTATTAATTAAAGGAAATTTGGTATAAAATGTAATACTCCTGCCCCACTACCAGTTATATAAGGCAGTGATTTTATGTTTAAAGTGCACGCCACTGCTAAGCCTCACTACGTAAACCCTTCTCTTTCTATGAGGAGTCCCGTTCTATGTCAGTAGTGGACCAATAATGGGGTGGTAATTATGGCACACGCCGAATTTTTCATTACACAAATTACAATACTTACTGACCTAATTAATGTCTTCAATGTCTTCTGTACGCTCGTATGTAATTTACAACAAATTTACATAGGATCACCGTGGAAGTCTAAGGAACCTTGATATAAAAAATATGGATCATTCAAACCGGTCCAATCAACGAAAGGTATGCTTGAACACGATAATCTAAGATAAATACCAGTAAAAATTTCAAACTTAATCTCACATTAATAGATATTAAATATGTTGACAGCCCTACTAACCAGTTTAATTCGAGCCAAATTATGTAGGCAGACGCAAAGGTGTCAAATGTTAATAATCAGATCCCTAATAACGGCTTTTACTTCCTACATACATCCTACAGACAATGTATTTATGAATAACCTCCGAACTTTATATCGCGTCGTTCATACATTCATTCTTTTTTTTCTTTAGTGACTGGAAATGATCCTGTGTAGGTTGAAAAGGCTCAAGCTTTTTGGGGTCTGCCGCTGACAAATTTCAAATTAAACTTTTTTACTATTAATTATACCACATTGGTACAGTCCCTGGTTTTTTCATCCCTTATCCCTTTGTTTGTACCAGACAATTATTAATTTGACGATTTTTTTAATGAGTTTGCTTATTAGCTGTCAGTTCGCATTCCTAAAATATAATGCTAAGTTAGGGCCTAAAGGAAGGATAAACATCCAAAAACTCTCGCGTTTATGTATAAATAAATAAATATACTACGAAATTACACACATCGCCACCTGGCCACTATGTATGAATATTTTTATGAATAATAAATACTTATAAAATACAGTTAAACACCCAGACACTGAAAAACATTCATGTTTATTACAGAAATATTTTCCAGTTGTGGGAATCGAACCCACGGCCTTGGACTAAGAAAGCAGGGTCGCTGCCCATTGCAATAATCGGCCGTCAAATCTCCAATACATATATTACACTATATGTATATTTATAGTGTAATTAGCAACTGTTGAGTTTTTTGACGGCTTTTTTGTCCATCCATTTATCTAACCGAAGGTAGAGTTTGACTAATCAAAGTAGTTTGCGGTGTTTAAAATATTGTTTTCAGCCTACCCTTAGCTGGGTCCAGCCCCACTCAAACAAATCTCTGAATCAGCTACTGGTAGTAAGATCATAAATTATAAATGAAGTCTACCGTACATACTTATATGATACTATAAAGTTCATAATATTTGCCCATTTATCATTCATAATGAACGCAGATGTTGCTCACATAATGACATATAATGGAGACTGGAGCCACCTACCAATTAGCACTGATGGAACACACGACCGGGAGAAGAATCGATCGTAATTGGGTTAATGCAAAAGCGGTACATCATTCAATTTTATTGGGGATCGGTTATTCATGAATGGACTGCGCCCTTTTTCAGAGGTGTCGTGTCAGCCATATTTTTATACTGTTTATTACACGAATAATGTGCTACCTGTGCAGGTTAAGTGTTAACCTTGGGTTGATTATAGTTCCGATTCAATTGAAATATAAATATAATCGATTTACCAGTAACGGACATAAACAAGACCATAGTCACATAGCTTGATTCCGAAGGAGGTCGATGGTACGATGGCAGATCTAGGATCTGCCATCGTACCTATTCTTACTATACGTTTAGACATTGTTTAAAAGAACTTATTCATCGATATTGCTAATGCTGCTTCTTAATGACAAAGTAAAATATCGTAAAACGTTTACTTTCAAAATCGCAGGATAGAATTTGCATTCCGATTTCTGAACCAGTGGTAGAGTCACAAGAAACTGACAAATCACATACAGAATTTTTTTAAAGAACCGATAGAAGGTTGGCTTACTTGAAATATAGAATAGGTTAGTATTTGTAATTAATAAAAGGCGAACGACTTAATCTTGGTCTCTGTTAAATCTGGATTTTTTAAGGCAATAAATTAGTGTTACAGCAATTTTATAAAGTGGTAAATAATTAAACTTTTGCTAACTATAAATTCATACTGACAAGATATTTTATTAAATTTATTAAGGTTTTTACAAATACGCTAACAATTATTATTTAATTAATAAATAGTTTTCAAGAAACAATTTAAATTATATTTCATTAACAACCAATGTTCATGACATTGAGTTGGTGGGTAGTTTGATATAAATACGGCTGTATTATCGATACACTTCAGTCGTAAATTTTACACGAATCTAGAATACCTCCCGGTGTCTAAGTTTATCAAAAGGTACCTTAAGAAGTTTTACTTCCAAAATACCACCATCATATAACGTAAAATAAAAATATATTATTTATCCAAATATGTATTTGGCAGGAGGCCTATAGGTATATGGCGCTGTAACTTTGGAAGTTTTACTTCTAAAAGACTCACTAGATGTGTAATTAATAGAAAAGTCTATTATTTGTGTTCTTACTTAGGTACTATCCACATATTCTAATAATCGCGATTGATAAGCTGTTATCGGTTGAGTATTTCCTCAAACTCCAAGAATATTCATCACCGATATAATACACAGTAAATTTGTATACCTGTTAATAATAATAATAACTTATTTCAAGTATTATTATCTATCGGACAGTCATTAGCTCAAAATGGATAAACAAGTGATAGGTTTGCCTGTATGTACCTAACTAAGTAGGCAAGACATTACGACCATTTATTTTTCCCGCGGGAGAACAAGCAAGATGGTATGCTCATAAATTAGTGCTAGACGCTAGTCCAACATATGCGGGTAGCTTTTTTTAATAGGCTTAGAATAATTATTACCGGCCGGTTAATTCTTATTAATATAAAGTAATGCTGTAACTAGCTATGAATCGCCTCGATCGAATCGAATCGCTTCTAGTGGTTCTGCGTTGGGGATATTATTGAGTTGCATACATTTCATCTCAATCAGTTCCAAAAGTATAATGAACGAATATTAATATGCAAATAAATATACAAGTTTACCTTGAACAACACTTGACGAGACAACAAGAGTGAGAGAGATTGGGAGTCCAGTCTTGCCTTCTGTTAATTTTATGGCCGTTTGAATAAAAGCAAACTTGTAGAAAAACAAATGGCCTCTACTAGGCGTGGTTCAGAAGAGTTGGTGCCATTACGCTAAACGCTTATTAATTATTATTGGATACTGCGATGTATTTCAACTCGGCTAGCGTCTTGCTACTGTTTCATACAAACAAGAGACCAAGATTAGGTTTTTTAATTGACAGACCAAGAAGATGGGCCACCTAGTATTTGGTAACCATCGCCTATAAACAAAGCGAGACTTCGCAGGGCATACATTAACCACGTCTTGTGTCCATCAACTTAAGGCGGACTAAGGTGTAAAGTCTCCTGTGAATATAACTACACCGGCAACCAGTCCCTTAAAAACGCAACGCAGTATTGTAACAAGGCTGGTTTGCAGCAGAAGTGAGCATGGTGGTGTTCTTCCCCGGAGGAGCCCCGTCAACAAAACGCTCTCAAAAATCAAAAAAAATCTAAATTCATTTATTTCAAGTAGACCTAATTAATAAGTTTGAAGTGACTCTACCACCGGTTCGGAAAGCAGATTCCACTGAGAAGAGCCGGCAAGAAACTCAGCAGATTGCTCTTTTCCGACATCATTTTAAAGTTTAACAATCTTTAGAATTTCTCTGTTTTGTGATAGATGAGAGCGGAGTGGCCTGTTACCAAGCAGCCTTGTCGTTAAGGAATTCATAAATCTGTAATGTAGTAACCACGATTTGTTAAATGTGTGTCTCATTACCATTATCAATTTACCATTTGCTACTTCTAATTATACAAATGAATACGGTCGGTTAATTGTTTGTTATCTTGTTACAGTGCATGGCGCGAGCACTATACGATAACATAGCGGAGTCACCGGACGAGCTGGCCTTCCGACGCGGCGATCTGCTCACCGTCCTGGAGCAAAACACCGGCGGCAGCGAGGGCTGGTGGCTCTGTTCGCTGAGAGGTAGACAGGTAAATATCTCCAACCTTCTCCTTACATTACTATAAAATGCGTTTGTGTACTTCGATCACGCACCAGTGCAATGGATCAACCACGCTAGTTTATATCGCATTTTGGCATTACAGTGTTTCATTCGGAGGGGGCCTGTCAAGCACTTCTCTCCCCTACATCGCATCCGCTTTGTAGGCGGGGCGAAAAAAATAATGTTAAGATGCAAACAATTTTCTAACGATAATGAGCACTTTAATTGACTTATGCCATAACTAATCAAACAAAGATATATTTGAAATTAAAGCAACTATTTAATTTATTTCAATTTTAGAAATAAATGAATAATTTCTGACATTAAATTGATTTTAAATGAGATTCTGTAATTCCAAGTTTAAATGATGTTGTCTTACTACCGTATGCGTCAAAGCGGCTACCAAGCAGAAGTTTGCACTTCATCTAAACTCTTATCTTTTGCTTAATACATTTCAATCAAGGCTTATATCACATCCAGTTCAGATAAGCTTTACTTAAATTAAAGAAGTTGTCCTGAGCATTTTTTTGCAATTTGCATATAGAGTACAAGGATTGGATTGGAAGGATTTGCATTTCACTCGCAATAAACTGCAGTTGAAATGCTAAAATCGAGATCTTGTTTTGGTTGTCGCACGCCTTGAGGTCATCGCACGTCGTTTTTGCGTCGGCATGACGTGTTTCCATTAATAATAACAACCTAATTGAATTTACAGAAACATGTGGTGAGCTAAAGTTGAATTGTGGTTTAAAATAAAGAGGAAAATATAGCATGTAATAAATACTACATAGCTGTTGCCTGCGTTATTCGTGCGCATTGCACGGTTTCTTACAAATCCCGTGGGAACCGTTTGTTTTTCTGGCATAAAAGTAACCCATGTTACTCTCCACCCTTTGAACTAACTCTATGTCAAAAATCAAGTTGATAGGATGCTTGGTTAGGGCGTAAAAGAGAGACAAACAAACATATAAACAAACGCACTCTCGAATTTATGCTATGATAATCTATAAATATTATAAATTTACTTCTTAAACTGCCGTATCACCAGGCTGTTCATCGAGCCAAAGCTTGTTCGGTGCTAACTCGGTTTCAGTTCGTCAGGAAGTATTCAGTTCCTTTATTATATATAGACGTCTCTGACGGACAAAGCAAAGGTCAAACCTGATAGTATGTTGAAAACCATCGCCTATAAACAAAACAGCACTTCGCAATGCGTTCAAAAGCTGCACTGTGTCTATCTCATGTGCCTGTTATTACACTGGCAACCACACCTTTCAGACCGGTAATAGCACTGCTGATTGGCGGCAGAAAAAGCATGGCGGTAGTAGGTTCTTCCCCGGACGAGCTCTGTTACCAATCGCTCTACAACCACTAAAATCTAGAAGTAAAACCTCGCGCAAACAACCAATCACAAAGCTCTTCTCGAACACAGGTTTCTTGTGATTGGACGCAATCTTGAACGACACTAAGGACGCAGGTTGAACACCGCTGTTTGGTTATGCCTTAAGGAAATTGGTCAAGTCCACACATATGTCTCGGAGAGACATCGCTCCAATTTTAACATTTAAACATTATGATAATAATAATAGTTAATACCCTCTTCCCTCTTATTTTCGCACCCTCCGATGTGAGAGATGGTCTGTTGAAAGGCTTCATCCGTGGACCGTGGTTAAAGTTACTACCCTACCGAATAAAGTCGTGCCACCAAGCGATTTAGCCGGAACGATGCTGCGTATAAAATGATTGTAGTGGAATAACAAAAGGAAATCTGTGCCCAGTTTGGGACATTGATAGGCTGATGACGATATCTTTTTAACCCCTCTGCTGTCTTCAGAGTGAAGATAAAATGACAAATTCCTGAATAAATACCTACGTACATAGTTTCAACACACGTAACATTTTTCTCACAGAATTGTTATTATCAATTAATTAATAACAAAGTTCTTATAATTAATAATATTGCGTTTTAAGAATCGTGTTAAAAGTTGTACTTAGTTAAGCTTTCGCAATGGGAATCATACCTTCTAAATTTGAACATCTACAATAATTAATCAATCATTGTCTGTTGAAAATTACTTTATTATTATCTCATTTTGATGATATAACTCTCGGCGGCTTTAAATACCTTTCTCAAAACAATAAGGAGGACATCGTAATTTTCTTAACTGTTTCTGAGAATAAGTGTAAAATGTCATTGTAAATGTAAATACGTGAAAATTGTAAATACCGAGCCGGTAATCGAACCCAGGAGCACGTGATATACGTGATTTAGTCTGTTCAGACTACGGTCGAATAGACTAAATCAACAACACAGTATAATAGAACAAAAAAACAAATAACGAATTAATTTCTTACTAATAATTTATACAATTTATTTTTGTGTTATACTTAGGCTTACACTGCACAAACGACAATTCCATAAATATTTGATTTTAAATGTTATATGTTTTATTAACGGACCCGGCAGATGATTAAGCGGTACCTACTGGGTGCAATTGTGTTTTCAAACCATTATGTATTTTGTAAAATATGCGAGATGTGCACTTAATATTTTGATAAAATTACCTACTTGTTAATAATGTTTATTTTTCTTCTTTTTAGGGAATATGTCCTGGAAACAGACTGAGGATTGTGGCGGGGGTCTTCGATGCAAGCTCCGCGATGCAGAGGCGGCGTGCTCGCACCCCCGCGCCGGTCGCTCATCAACCTCTACCCGCGCAACTGTCGCCCGCATTCACAAAAGTAAGACAATTATTCCATGCTGAGTGTTGAAATCTATAAAGCGAACTTAGATTTAGACTAGATCTATAAAGTGTACTCAGATTGCGTTGAGATCTATAGAGCGTATTTAAGTTGAGTTGAGATACAAGAAATATCTTAAACAAAGCACGATCTATAGATCGTGCTTTGTTTAAGATATTGTTGTAACTGCACAGATTTATAATTTAAATTTGTCTACTGAATATCTTTGTTCTCGTCCTTTGTTTTTGTTTGCGTTTTCACTGTTTCTTAAGTTGCCGCATGAGAGCCGGTAGGATTCATTGAAGAGGCATGCAGCATGCATACCGTAATTTTTTTTATGTGCCGAGATTTTGTCGATTCTCTATCAGATTTTTGAAAGAAGCCTTTGGCATTACCTGGAAGTTCCAACTAGAAAAGATTAATCAGATATTTCCTCTTTTATTTTCACGAATTATTATCAAAGCAGTTTATTAATACCTACTTGCTTTAGAAAAGTAAGCTGGATGCAAACGAACGTCCGTATTTTGCTAATGTAGTTCGGGCTGGTACCTATACTAAAACTATCTTGACAAAAAAATCCAATACCCAGCAATAGTCCATCCATAGTAGGAAGATAAGCCAATCCTAAACTTTGTTGTTTACGACACGTGTTTAGGGTAAATACCTCAAAAAGCCAAGTTACAAAACCATGTGGTATTGTTACTTGGCTTCAATAATTGCAGTGTCATGACCTCTCATCAGTTACGCGCAGAATATACGTTGACAGGGGAATTCGGTCTGGCCTTCCTTTGTAACGGGAATAAAAATTATATTAAATGAATCCTGAAACGATGAAACGACACACTCGTTTTGAACGGCACAGTAACAAAAGCTGTTATCAGAAGCACACTTTATCACTGTCTAACGTATATAATAAATTCGGATAAAATGGAGCATGGTTTGAATTAAAATTCATAACATGACTATGGCAGGTCAGCCTGAAAATTGGGCACTTATTAAAAACATCTACAGATTTCTGTAGAGATTTATAGGGCTAATTCTTGACGCGCCTCAAACTTTTAAATTAATGGACACGGACGGTCTGGGTCTTTATGAATTTGCTAAAAAGAATGCTGTTCTTATTCTTACGTTAATGGTGCCAATTCTGCAACATAATCTACATAAATCATAGTCTAAAAGCAGTGCTGTCCTGTTTACAACTTTTCCAAAAGTACATCTGCCAGTTTTAATGATTAGTTTACAGATATCTAGGTACCAAATAATTGACACCATTTTCTATCTAACTTTTCCACTATACCAAAGGTATAGTAGTGCATTTTTCCACCTACACTACTACTTTAAAGTAGTGCATTTTTTTTTTTTGCAAAACGTAACAAAAACAGACAAAAATGTAGATTTATAGGTAAGTAGTAGGTTAGGCATATATTCGTCCATAGTACCTACAAGGAAAACTAAAGCTGAAGCTTCGAACAAAGAACTACTGCTAGTATACTGAATCAGTATTCAGTCCTTTTTAAGTAGATATTTTTTTCCAGATTGAAGAATGCTCACATTACGACGTACCTCGCGCGCCGATGCCTGTTCAGCGTATAATCGGGACCTATGACTGCCCAAGGCTCGCCACAGACTTGTACGACGCTCCAAGAGCGCCGCGGCCAGCGAGCGCGGATTCAGCTTGCAGCGGTACCGGCTCACTAACTTCGGCTACGTCAAGTGCATCAGCCAACTCTGGCAGTTCCGCACATTCCGCCGCATCTGCGTCCAGCACGTATGACGTGCCGCGGACCCGTGCGCTACCTTTACCTTGTGATGCGGCACTGGAAGCTCTTGAAAGGCTACAGGTAAAAAGCTGTTTCTCATTAATAATTAACTGTCGCTTAAATTTATTGAATATTTTTACTCATACCAGAAAATTATTTATTATTGCTAAAGCCATATAAATCAAGCAGGCGATCACCAAACCATGTATACCATAATATATAATTATGAACTACCTACATAATAGACGCAGGGATTTAATACCCTATGCATATCTACTACTTTGCCACTACGAAAAAGTACCAACTTAGATTTCTCACCTTCTTTTTGTAAGACGAACTAGGTTACTTACTTTAATGGTTAAGGAAAACATCGTGAGGAAACCTGCATGCCTAAGATCGCACTTGGTCGACGTGGAGAAACATGGCCTACACTCCTCTTATTCTAAGTAGTGGCCCGATAGATTCATTCATCATAGATATCATCGTTTGTTGATAACGATGATGATGACGATGGTTGTAGAGTACCGTGGTAATGATTGGCTTGGTGGCGTACTATTATTCGGAAATCATTCGCTCTTTCCAGCGGCTCCCAAGTCCCACGCGACTATTCTCCAACCCGTGCGCTGGAGACAATCTCATCATATAGATAGATACACAATAAACTACAATGATTATGATTATATTATAGGAGGAAGCGTCAGCGGCAGTCTCGCGGCTGCTATCGTACGTGTCCCCGGGCTGGCGGCGGCGCGGAGCGTTGCGGCCGCGCGTTTTAGACGTGCGCGTGGCTGGCGCGCGACTGCGGGCCGCCTTACACGACCTCGCCGTCTTTGCCGACGCTACGCTGGCCAACGCGCATGATGCCCAAGACAAAGGTGCGTTCTTATTAATTAGGCTTTAGAATTTTTCGGCAGACTGGGTAGAACTACGTTCGGATTATTCATTAATGATAAAATTTTAAATAAAATCGTAGAACAATGTGTATTGTACACATTATAGTTCATTTGAACTGCAACGCACAACAACCCTTAGCACGGAACACATATGTGTTCCGAAGTTTTCGAAATGACGAGCCCGCATCAAAACACAGCACGACGGCGAGCGATTTAAAGGGGTCCACTGAATACACGCGGCAAAAGACCAGAATCTGAAAGTCTATTGGTAGAGACGATGAGTTTTATAATTGTGATAGATTTAACAAAACAATGTTCTTATGTAACTTTCACCAATTGTTACACTGTTTTGTTATTAGTACCTACCTACCAAAGGGCGAGTTATTATTTTACCTTAAAACAAAACAAATCAGGCTATTGTTATTGACAACGATGGGAAAACACTTGTTATATCAACTGTTATTTATTATGTCCTACTGAATAAACTAAGCACTAAACAGTTAAGTTTACTTTCCATAAATTACACTTATGTCGAGCGGCCTAAACCCTTCTTCCCATTGTGGGAGGAGACCCGTGCCCTTTGTGCATGATGATGACGATGACTCTTGTGTCGTGCTGAACTAATGCCCTTCTTATAATCCAGGTATCGCAGTAAAGCTACGGCCGCTAGTGAAGGCACTCAAAGACGCTGAGCGCATAACACACGAAGCAACGAGTGCTTTAGATGCGGGCGACTGGGCACCGGACCGGTTGGAACGCGACCGCGAGCCGACCGACGGGACACAGGACGCCTTAGACCAGCTTGTGGCGTGCGCAAGGTCCTTAACTGAGGATGTTAGGCGGGCGGCGTCGTTCATACATGGAAATGCTTCGCTATTGTTCAGGTAGGGACTTAGCAAATCTTTAGTAAACAAGTAATACCTACTTAAGTACCCAGGCATCTACAGCTATTCAAGTAAGTTAATTACCAAATCTCTACGAAAAGCATAATTTAATAGGTTGCGAGAGTTATGGTGATGTAATTGGAAAAGTTTTAAAAGGACATACTTACTATGCGAAACCAGAAAACTATATGAAACTAAATATTTAAATCAGCTGAGATTTGTGTATAACCGAATTTAAACCAATGTTATTCATCTACCTATCTCACCACGTGCTATCCCTATCTACCTGCTAACATTCGAAATCCAATATTATATGTCATGCATTTTTATTAAAACAGGCGATCGCCGGCAGTTCCGGAACACGAATGGACCGAAGAATATGACTATGTTCGGCTGGAGTCAAGAACTGCGGTGGGCAGAAGAAATGCTGAAATCCGTGCAGCACTGCCAGATAAACTGAGGGCTTCCTTCGACGCGCTTGTACGAGACGCTGATCATGCGGGCGAGGTCAGTAATGTCCATTGCAATGTTTCGATAGAGTAGGAGATTCTTTGTAACAATTGAATAGAAAAATCACTAGTCTTTCTAATTTTATTTTATTTTATTTTCCACTGAATTAAATTGGTTAAAGATCTTAAGGTAGCACCATCCAAAGAATCACATTATTCGTAAACCTGCCTATAGTTTACCTCGGACATTTATAATCTACAACAAAATTTGAACTAAAAATATTCCTTTCGTTGTTTTGATTTACTTAGCTGTAAGAGACGCTACAGTAGTTTAAATTGTTCTTCATAAAATGGTTTCGAACAGGTGAGCGCGGTAGCAGCTGCCACAAGGTTACCTCCGGACGATCGGCAACTGGCGGCATTCTACGCAGCACAAACCGCCACGTACGGCGCCCACCTCTCAACAGCAGTTGAAGCATTCCTGCGGACCATTGAAATGGGACAACCTCCCGATGTCTTCCTCGCTCACGGCAAATTCGTTGTCCTGAGCGCTCATAGAATAGTTCACGTTGGCGATACTGTGCACAGGTTGGTTTTGTAATAGCCTGTTTTAGCTTATATTCCGGCTGTCAGTCTACTTCGTTTCAAATATGTATGCTCGCAATCGTAGAGTCGTTTCGGACTAGCTAACCCCAACAAACTTCTTTCGACGGGAAATTTTCCCAGTTTATGAAAAATAAAAATGATTAAGTAATACAAAATGTGTGCCTTTAAAGCGAGTACAATTGGTGCCAACATAAAAATCACTTAACTAATCTAAAACGATTGCTGTCCCACTCGCAAGGATAGCACTATATTTGGAATTGTCAATTCAGTTATGCTTAGAGATTTATTTACAACAGTATAATAGTAATATAATACCAGTATTTATGTTAGTCTTTCGATACTCGAAAAGCAGTCGGGATTCAGGGAGCATCTAAACGTTATCCTAAGGGTACATACCATACTTAGTTCTAACAAGTTGTTTATTTACAGGAGCGCACAACACGCCGGTCTCAAAGCGAAGATACTTCGCTGTTCCGATGCATTATCAGACGCACTTGCTGCAACGGTTGCGAAAACGAAAGCGGCTGCACTGCAGTTCCCATGCGCGAGTGCTGTCGCGGAAATGGCCGAATCTGCACGAACACTCGCATCAAGAGCCCAGGAGTTGCGAAGGGCTCTTATAAGAGCGGCAGAACCTCCTCAGGACTCTACACCTGGCACAACTGTTCCACCGTCGTCGACTGCAACTCCTCTAACACCATTGACTCCCCTCGCTCCACACACCATCGGTTCGCCATCGCTTCCCGTGTTATAAGCTGTATTTATGACATAGCTGAGTTGAAAAGCTGTGATAGTTCGCTTAGCTGAAAGTGAAGCAGCCCGACAAATAATAGGGGTTGCATGCACAAATTTTGTGGAATGTGGTTCTACACAAACTCTGCGAATCAAGAGCAAATAGGATAATGCATGAATGGTCCTTATGGTTTGGCAGACATTAGAGTATGAATCGCCGAGAAAGTTGGGAAAAAATAGATTTATTGAATGTTTACTGGAGCCGTTATCTATCGTTTTGGTTTGTTGCTGCTAGATTTGGGACCGATAATTCTGTGTACTTAAAGTGATGGCTAGATTTATATGTTGTGTATACTGTTTTGAATATTGATTGTGAAAACGTGCTGGACACTAATTTATATGACCGATTGGATTGGGGGCCGGTACACCTCCATAACACAAACATTAATTACCAAAGACAACCCATTTGTAACACGCACATTATATAAACGTAGACTGCCAATAGAACGAATACACTAAACAAAGTTTCTATTAATATTAACATTTTATATTATACAATAAAACGAAGGCTGCCGTTAGTTTAATTTGGAATGGTTTTTTGAATTTATACACGCAAGTTTTAAGCTGGATGCTCATTTGCTGTAGTGAGTTGAGTTGTCCGTCCAGTTTTATACAATATTTCAATTGTAACAAGTATTATAAAGGTAGCGTATAAATTTATTGCGACGACAGTCTTTATTAACTTGAATATGTGTAAACGTTACAAAATATGCTTGTAAATACCATTTGTATGTCTGTTATATCGTTAAGTCGCGTAATTTTACGATGATGACCGTTTTACATAATCAACTTTCCAATGTTGTGATGCTACCATGAAATAAGATTAGAAAAATTTGGTCGCTGCGAATCGAATGTTCCTTGAACAGTAGTAATAGGAAAATACAATAAAATTTTATGCTCGTTTTGCTTAAATATGTGACAATTATTATTGTTAAGTTAACTCGTGCAAAATGTCATGACTGATTTTATTAGTTAGCTATGCGGCTCAATTATGGTTATATATGACCCATCAATGGATCTAAGGTTCAATGCATTTAGGGCAATCAAAGAAACAGAAAATACTAAATTAGGGCCTCATCTATACCTGCTATAATATATACTTATTTAAAAGTTGCAATAAATGTTAGGTCTAAATGAAATATCGAGGAGCAAGAAGCGTCAGAATTATGCTATTAGCAGAATTATGGAGTTACGAGTGGTTGAGGTAAATGCTAAGAATTTTTATTTGTTTAGACACGTTAAATCGACGGTATGACAATCTCTGATTGTATAAGTCGAGTGAAATATGGTCGCGATTCTAACAGTGCAAAATCTCTTAACGGAACTAAATTGACGACATTTAAGTAAATACCATAAATAGTGCTCCCACAATGTTTTCCGTAAGAAAGGATAGCAGTCTTTTTAAATATATGGCAATTTAGTTTTGTTCAGAGATTTGTGAGAGTGTATAATAGAATGGATACCATCTCACTTTCAACTTTGTTTCAATTTATTTCGGTTAAACAGAATCTAAACTTAACTTTAAGTTTCATTTCTTAAGGCCCGTATTAATAAATCGACATCGAGCTACCAACAGAATACCTGCCTAGCGTGCGTTTTTCTGCCTTGTCGAAACAGCGCCATCTAGTGACCAACTTTTTTCCAGTATTGTAACTAGAGTGGAGCTTTTGCGTTTTCATACACATCGTAATCAGCTTTCACTGAGGATCCAGTTCAGTGTTCAGTATTAACTGATACTTGAGTACCTGTTCTTATCTCTACGTCGGTTTATTAATATTGGTTAAAGAGCCTTTCAATTCAGGCATTGCAAACAAGATATAGTCGTTGCTAGGAAACCTTTACAGACGCCCACAAATTCACTCATGTTTGTATCGATATATCTACAGACTCAGATACGTTGATTTGCGGTTTGGTCACGCATTTGTAATTACGCGTCACAATTTTCAACATCTACCTACTGCCTACAACGCGCGATTGATGCGCCATAGATTGTCTTAACAATCTAAGTCACAGTAATCGCGCGCTGTCGGCGCGCAGTTGTGTGGATAGCGGGCTTAAACGTGGTTAAAACTTTTTACCAGTGTTCTCTATAGGAAAAGGTGGCACTTTTCTTAAGTTATCAACTTATTTTATTTTGCTAACTTGCGTGAAGGATTTAAGCATCAACTGCGCTTAGAAAAAAGGCTTATTATATCCTTTTGCCCTTATGTTAAAGATGCAATGTTTTAGCTGCTTTTCTGCTTTTGCTTAGGATAGGACCTCCGAGAACGTTTAATAGCTACGACTATCCGTCACGTTAATAGTGCGTTATCTGAGAGTAGGAGAGAAATATGCCGTGAATATATATGCCTTAAGACTAGTGCCATGGTATTACCAGTGTTTCATTTTCAAAAATATGGCACTATTTTCGGGTACCACCTTAGTTTAGTTTAGGATTTGTCAACCGAAATTTGACCCAGAGTATATATGCAGTATAGATCAATTTCTTCATTCTTTCTACGGTTATACCTACACCTGGCGTAAATGTCTAAAGATTTTTTAAATAGATTTCATATTATGAAAATTGCAGATTTGGCGTGATCAATTGGAAGACCCCCGCTGATTTGATCAAAGCTGTGATAGCCAGAAACATGGATTCTGCAATTTTGATATTTAAAAAGTCTATCATATCCTTGTCTTCTAATTTTGCCCATCTCCAATATGGTCGGATAGGTTTAATTACTTCGAGGAATTATAATTAGTCAACTAATGCCCTATACCTATAGTATTATTGGCGCACGATCGTCGTTGAATGTTTACATCCTATACGGTCAAAGTCAAGAGAGATTCTTATTCTTATTACAATAACTGGCAGGCCTCTGAATCTCTACGGCATTAAAACTGTATCTGCGCACGAAATACATTTTGTGACGTTTCATACATCATTTAGTACAATGATAATGATTTCAAAAGTGTTTTAACATTAAAATGTACTTAAAACTGAGCCCTGATTCTTTATTGCATTTCAACAATGCACGAATATTTTGTGACGTTAATTTTTCGTCGCAAACTGTGGTTACGTATGTGTGCAGAGTAAGAGAAAATAACGGTAGTCTCTTGCTCAGTTATGATAAACACCATTTCCCTCTTTAAAAGGATGGGCACTACGTAGCTGTCAGTTAAGTTATATTCCGAAAATCTGAGTATGGAGTGCACGATCTAAGTTTGTTATACTGAAGTATGTCACGAGTTAGCTGCGCAGATACAGTTTATAGGAATTAAATTCCCAGGTTACATTTGTACTTGGTATATGGGCGAGCGTCTCAAGTAAGATTGTGGATACTATGTATGCACCAATATGAAATAAAAGGCATTTCAACCTCGATTGTTCGCAAATAGTTCAACAACTAGGGCTTAATCAATGTACGTGTCAATATTTTGTATTTTATAAATATTGTAATAGTTCGCCGTAGATACGTTATAACAATGTAAAAAGCATGTTGTACATTAGCAATGTGTAATATATTACCTAGATGTCGTAGTTTAGTTAGGTATAGATGAAAATTGTACAAATGCATATTATTAAAAATTAATAATTTTATTAATGAATTATAATTTAATCATCTTGTAAAACGCAATCAAGTAAATATACAAAATTTTCGTATTTAATACTTCTTTTATTTTCGTCACGTATGCTATAAGGGCCTGTTCAACCACTTTCACCTTTACTAAACACAAGTTCTGTCAAATTTTTACTTTATTTCCAGTGACAAAAACAAAATATGTGAATAAGCTATCTGACACTTATCAGGTGGTGAAACAGGGCCTTAAGAGTAAAAATGTATGTTACTAATTTAAACCTTCAACATAGTTCTACATAAAAATAAATAATAATAATCAGTCTATTGATAAAGAAACATCATTTATCCGCTCGATTTGTAATGAAAAGAATGTGTCTATGGTTATTAGCTTCTTATTCTGCTGAAACCATTAGACAGCTTTTAATAACAAATAATTTATAAAGAAACAAAGTGACTTTTCAGTTTGTTTCTGAATTATAAGACATGCTACAACAACTGCGAGAGACGCGGTGCTGCGGTGACATCGAACACTGAACCATAGTGATTTTTATTCGTTTGCCAATTTTGAATCCCTGCTGTTCGAAATTTGACAGCTCATTCGCAGTGTCAAATTAAACAATTGTTAACGTTCAGAGCAATCGTTATCAATATTTCACGGCCGAACTATAATCCAACGATATTCATCGATATTATTCGATGTACGAAGAATCTCACACCGACTTGCTAGTTTCTCTTGATGACTGTGTTTGATTTGGAGGCAATTGCGTCTATTCTCGACTTTTTAATTCATATTGATTTTTGTCCGCTTTCCGTCCGCAAGCATTTGACGTTCAAATGTCACTTCACTATCAAATTTTAGCTTGTAAATGTTGAGAAAAATCTGGACCCTGAATTTTCACGAAAATTGTTATAACAAAAATCAATTAATTTTACATTATACATTAATAAATCAATTTCTTTCTCACTTTTAGTTAATGTTACAGATCATTTCGTATTGCCATATAAATTGTGCCGCTGGTATCTCTAGATAAATTCATTGCAATATTGTATAGACAGTACTTTTGACTAAGCGGCAACTGCCATAGTTATACTATAGTTATTTTTGTCTGCTTTCCGCCCGCAACCATTTGACGATTAAATCTCGCTTCACTTTGAAGTCTGACAGCCATTCTGCAGAATCAAATCTAACCTTGCGATGTGAAAATTCCGAGATCATTTTACAACGAAACCATAGGAAGAATCTTTCGAATCGTAAATAATTAATCAATGTCACTCCCACTTTTGTTAATGTTACAGGTGTTTTCGAATTGCCTCATGTACTGTTCCGCCAGTTTTTCTTTATCACTGTATTGGAGCGCGGTGTGTGTCGAAGGTAGCTTTGACTCGGAGGCAACTGCGTCTAATCTCGCTGCTCGTAACCGAAGCGATGCCTCTATGGATTTTGATTTTCGTTCTGAGTTTTCGGCATCGTAAGCAGCTTTGATTCTTTGTCTTTCCAACTAAAATGAGAAATATAATCATCAGCTTATTAATTTCCATGGCAGAGCACCTCGTCGCGTCACGTCCCTTTCATGCTAGACCAAGGGTTCCAAACTATAAAAGTACAGAGGTGCACCCAGTGGCGTGCACTTCATACATGCACAGAAGCACTGCCTACCCTAAAACAATATTTCACTCGTAAAGTAGCAGGATTTTCCATTTTCTACCATGTTTCTGAATTATGCCTACCGTGGTCTAAAACCTTTCGCACGCCACTGGGTGCGCCGCGAGGCCTTCTTGATGTTCTTCAAAAAAATATAGAAAAATATTTTTTTATAGTTTTTTTGCAGAGGTGTCACGTCACAGCTTGTGCAAAATTGTATGAAGATCAGCAAGCTTAGCAATCCCATTGTTGAGGTAGTTTTATTTTTAATTAATTCTTTATTGAACGTTTTGTTAAATTTTATAATGCTTTTAGTAGTGAAGATGTTTCATTTTTTGCACCTATTTACCTAAATAACAAGTGCCTAGGTATCTATTGGCTAACTGGCTAGGTGGCACCGGGCCGAATTTCTTAACTTGTAAATGCGCCGCTGACTTAAAAAGGTTGGTAAACCCTGAGCTAGACTGATGCTGATATGGCAATATGGTTTGAAAGGAAAGTTAGTTAACGTTATCAATTAAATTTGTGTATGGTGGGAACCTAAATGTTGTAAAACCCTCGGATCAGTGCTGAGGTTGCACCGCACATAGGTAACAAACAAACAGAATACTTTTACATTTATAACTAATATAGATGATAAAAAGTACAGGGTTTGCTAAACAATTGCACTAATTATGAATGTTGTCAGTTGATGAGTTCCGTTCTCTAAAATCTTCATAAAATTTAAAAGGGAAATTTCATTTGTACTAAAAGTGTTCAAAATTGAGTAGCGTCATTAAACAAACCGTTAAGTTCATGTCCCAAAATTTTTTTGGGATTTAGTAAAGATGGTATATTTAATTATGGCTTACTTTCGCAGTTTCCAATTGATACTTCAGCAATTCAAGCTTCAACTTCACGACCTCCTTACTGTCGAATTGACTATAGGACCCGGAATGGCTAATTGATTCTGTAATGAAACAAATTATTAATGATTTTTTTTTTTTTAAAAGCAATGATGCGGTCTAATTTGAAACGCACATGCCTAGAAAATGCCTATTCACTCTTGCCTTGAAAGCATTCAAGTTATAAATGTATGTTACAAGTAAATATCAGGAATCAGGAATTACAGAAAATATAAGTTAGAAGTTATAGGTTACAAACAAGATTCAAAAAAAAAATAAACTAACAATGAATTCCAGTAAATTAAATTTAGGTGTACAAAAAAGGTAAATCAGATTATAATTGAGATATTTTTGACGCTTTAAAAACTGTCTCAATCTTCAAATCCATACTTTTGGTGTTCAGAACATGAAGTAGCATATGTCATTTGTGAGAGATGACCTGCGTATCAAAATCCAAGAGGTGCAGCCACTCTAATAATTACTTTTATTATTACTTTTTACATTTACTACTTAAAGACAAACCAACAAAAAAAATTTAAACATGTTTGTGCGTTGTGCTTTTGTTCAAAAACCATATGAAGTTAAAAAAGTCAGATTCTAAGACTTTGTTATATAAAGATGCACATATGGATTAAAGATTACCTATTCCTGAATCTCCATTAAGAACCATGCATAGTGGATCCGAGTTGTCATCATTTTGTATATTTGTGTCGATGTTCATTTCAGGAAAATCTTCATTGTCAACGTCATTGTCCATATCATTATAATCCTCATTATCTTTATCCATATCTAAGTTGCTAGATTGTACGTTCGGCTCGAATTTTATCTAAAATAAATTAAATGTCATTACATTTTGACATTTACATTTGACATTTAATGACATATGGAGCAGAGTCGTGGACACGGACAGTCGACCTGAGTGAACTGACCACTGAACGCGCTATGGAGCGAGCTATGTTGGGAGTCTCTCTTCGGGATAGTATTCGCAACAACGAAATCCGTAGAAGAACCAAGGCCACCGTCATAGCGCAAAGGATAAGCAAGTTGAAGTGGCATTGGGCGGATCATGTTTGTCGTAGAACCGATGGCCGTGGGGCAGACGTGTTCTGGAGTGGAGACCACGAATCGGTATGCGCAGTTTGGGACGACAGCTCGCTGGACAGATGACCTTAAAAGGTGGCTGGAAGCAGCTGGATGAGAAAGGCGGAAGACCGTGTGTGGTGGCGCGCTCTTGGAAAGGCCTATGTTCAGCAGTGGACGCTTGTGGGCTATTGATGATGATGATGATGATGATGATGATGATGATGAAATGAAATATAAATTACAGGCACTTTAAATCTGATTGATTGATTACTATTTTTAGTGACAAGATAAATAAATTACTCTTTATTGCCAGAGTGGTAAGTAAAAACGGCAGCATCATTATAATCTCAACCAATTGATGTGCACATCACAGTCAGTGGCGTGCACTTCATATACCCTGGTAAGAAGCCTTGTGCACGCCACTGAGCACAGTACAGGGATTTTCCCACGCCTTGGTCTTATGCCACTTGTACAACAGTCCCCTGTGACTCGTTGTGTCTTCTGTCCACATTGGAGGATATACCATCACAGTAGCCGGACAGATGGACGTCGGTGTCCCAGCACGCTGGATGGCAACCTCGCACCGTATGTTAGGCACAACGAAAAATCAACGCGGTTCGTTAAATGGTGTCAGCAGCGACTTGCATCCACCAACCTAAACATTAAGGACCTTTCTAATAAACGTATAGCTGGTGATTAAATAAACAATGTTTTCATTCAAGCATTCGAAAGACGAAAATAAAACATTGCGCAACTATGCAACCGCGTTCCAATGTTTATTAGTAAAGGGTTAATGCGCTATCTTATCTGGTATACCTTACTCCAACGATCAAACAGCAATCACAAGCAACAAATAACAGAAAGACAGTAAAAAAAAAATTTAAAAAAACGTTACTTACCTCAACAGACTCTTCATCTCTTTCATGTTTCATATTTTTACCAATGTATTTTTTAAAGTTAGCCAACCTTTTCATGTTGGAAAATTTTGTGCGCAACATTTTTGTACTCCTCTTCAGGTTACTCTGTTTGTTATACTTATACGTTATCTGGAAAATAATTAGATACAGATAAACAAAATTATAAGAAGAAAAAACTAAGTTTAGGTCGCAATTTATCACAATTGTCATGCTGACCCACCAGACACAGGACGAGAAAGTTAGTAGAAGTTTATGCACATTTCATTACAGGAAGAGAGAAGAAAGATATAGCTTAGAGAGAAAGAAAATGTCGTTCTGTATTTACGCTAATAAGTGAATAAATGTAAGTGTGAAATATAATATTACAATGATTTTAAGTTACAAGTTTCACCTCGGTCATGTTTACAGCAGCTTTAGTACGACATTTGTTAGTATGCAATCGAGGATTAATTTTCGAGTATCGAAATATTTGAATATCGGAGTAAAATGTTTCTTATGAATGTTTTTCAATTAAACCTCAATGTTACCTAAAATTCTTCAGCTCGGGCTCTTGACAAAGCGTTTGTTACACCAAAATCAGAAGAACTGGATTTGCGACTCAAATGCCCGTTTTCACTAACGATAAACAAGGCAATGCTTAGGCGTATGGATATTAAAAAAAAATTCGAATTTATCATCTGTTAAGTGTCAGTTTACGAGTTCTGTACGCACCGCTGAATCGGTGTCGTAACTTAAGATGGCGTCTAACATCGTTAGTCATCATCTAAGAGTTGGTGAAAGGTTTTTGTCTGTACGCATCAACCAAATCTTTAGGCATTCGATTTAAGCGTTTCCTAGGTTTAGTGAAACCGGGCATAAAACGAGTAACATTAGATCCATTCGACTTCGACGATACAGAGTGTGATATGCAAAGGACTCTTCGATTGCTAGCGAGCTAATCTTTTACTAAGGCTGCATGTGAAATATTTTAAAATTTTATGAATACGAAGTAGGTGAAACAATGGGCCCAGCTAGTATATATTATTTTTTGATTTGCAGATAATAAATATCTTACTCTAGCCCAAGCAGAGTTAGCAATCTTGAGAGCTCTCCCTGAACAGCCTTTTCCTTTAAACAATATATTATCCTTTTCATCTCTGACGCACCTTAATAGGAGACTGCATTCTGAGGGCGTAAAGTTCAATGATCTGCTGCCTCTAAAAATATTAATAAAATGGTAAGCAATGCCTGTTTCCCAATTTATATCAAGTCCTGGTTATTTCAAGACAGCAACCTGTTTCTGTCCCAACCCTGGATCACACAAAAATGTAAACACTAGCTAACAGCAAAATTACTAACTTACCTTTTACTATTATCGTCACCACCATCTGAAAAATGAGAAGAGTGTGGAGAGAGTATGTTAATCATTATATATGCATTCAGACATGAATCTGTTTCAAGTAGGTATACATGCATAGAAGTGGCATGCATAGAGGTGGTGGTATGCACAGGGCAGATGATATAAAATGAACAAAATCTCAAGTACGAGCTATAAATACTTAAGGGTAGGCTTTTTATAACTCGTACAATGCCTATCCCTTAAGTTTTTTATAACTCATACTGGAGTTTTTCATCATTTTATATCATCTGCATACCCTGTGCATGCCCTCTATGCACGCCACTGATGCATAGGTATAAAAACATTACTTTAATCTCACTTGAATGCCAAGGTTATTAATTGCTGCATTAGTGTCAGTTTGTGGTGACTCTACCATAGTTTGTAACTAGATTCTAAAGAGATTTCTTTGATAAGGCTGTATGAGCTGTGGCATTATATGTGGAAGAGCATAAGTTAGTAACTTTATTGGCCCCAATAACCTTCCTAGCTAAATCCAATACATACTAACTTGTTATTGCTAAAAGTGTAGATAAATAAGAATATCTAACTTACCATTAGAGTCATCAGATTGATCATTGCTATCCCAGGGTTGAGATGTGTTGTTATCACTTTCTTCCAACATATCTGCAAACATTAAAAATATATTATCATAACTAACAATGACAATTGTGGAAGAAATTTAGTTATATAAATACTAGACTAAGCTGCACTGTGGATGGTTTCAGCTAGGAGGAAATAAAATAATTTTGGATTCATAGCATTATGAATTACACCATAGAAATTGCAAGGGTGTGGCAGTAGTAACAACTCTAGCAAAAGTATATTAATGAAGTGGGTATTCAACTTTATAATATTTTTCAAAATTCCTATCTTTGATTTATTTTGAAAAAAAAAACATTTTGTAACACTTGTGTAGTAACAAAAACACATCTTGAATACTGTCTAAAAATAGTTTATATCAGATAAAATAAATTGATTTTGTTAATGTGATATGTATTGTTTAGTGGTTTATTAATCTTTGACAAAAAAATAAGCCATAAATTTCTGGTGTTTGTAAGTATACTGTAGAAAGTGACATGGGTTCTTAAGGTATAGATCTAAATAACAATTCTGTTATTAGCTCTTCATGCTAAACTAAATATATATTATAATAAAATTGTTTTTTTATTAGTATAGTTCCCCAAAAAGTAGTACTTTGCACAAGTGTGTTTTAAATTTAGTGAAGATCCCAGCCATACAGCTGTTGATTAGCTAACAATAATTTGCATGTAAATTAGAATAGTTCTGACGAGATATAATAAACACTCACTCTACTGTTATACAAAATTTGCACTCAATAAACCTGTCTATAATAGTAAAAATAAAGGTTGTAGTGTGTTTTAGTATTATTTGATTTATTATTTATATTATTAATAAATATGGTTAGTTTTTTTTTGTGTCCTGAAAACTGGTAATTTCACTTGTGAGGGATTGTTGACTAAGGAAAAATCTTCAGAACACATACCATTCATTGCTTTTAATTTTAAAGCACATTTATCTTCCTGATAAACTTCAGAGGCACTTGAGTTTGCTTCATTTTCATTAATAATCATCACAATTTGTGCCAGCACATTATTAATGTCTGAGCAATTAGCATCTATTATGTTCTTTGCCACTTTCTTAGCCTCCCTTTTGAGGTTTAACCATTTTGTTTTCAAAACTTCAACAGTTCGCTTATGTTCAAAGCCCTGTTTGTTTATTTCTTTGCATATTTTTTCCCACGCCTCCTCTTTCGCTTGGTTAGTTGATGAGTTAGTGCATTTATTTAAAATTATACTTTTATGCCTTGTGATTTGATCTACCAAGGCTTTTACTTCATTTTTTCTGAAGATTGGACTCCTGTGGCTGTGAAAAATAAGAAATAATAAAATAACAAAAACAAAAATCTAGTTGTTCAATACCTGGAGGCCTAAAATAAAATATGAAGCCATAAGTGCCTTTCACTCACATGTATAACATCGTCAACCTTCATGAAAGTAGTGTGATGGACTGAGCTAAGCTCTGATATTTCTCCTCTACTCTAAGTGATATAATAAAATTCTGTACAATTGGTAAATTTAAGGTATAAGGCAAGATTTTAAAGTCAAAAAAGTAATTAACACTTACTAAGCAACACTGGAGGACCTATCTTCTTGATTATCGTCTTCCATCTCTATGTAGTTTGTACTAAATTTAACTGCAATCAAAGAAACTCTTAAATTTTTTTTAAATACAACTAGGTATGGCTTAATTAAACAAAGATGCACATACTTATTAAATAATGCAATGTTGATGTATTAAGTATTTACATCCAGGAAGTCCAGGAAAACCAAACAATTCAAACTGTTGTATTTACATCGACCATATAAACTATATTACTTATAAGTTTATTTCCCTTCCTTAGGTACGTTCATAAAAAATTTAACGAGACCAGAAAACTTACCGTTTTACAGAAAATAAGTTATTTAAATAAGTTATTTAATAAATAAGTTGTTTGTATTGGGAACAGAATTATAAATGTTTTAACAATTTTTTTTTCCTTTTTAATTCTCTTTACCTTATACCTATACTGTGATATGTATTATGTAGTGTACATAATTTTTTTTCATTATTCTATCCCATAGGAAAAAAGCAAAGGTATATTACCGTACAGCCAATTGTCAGACGTATGACCACAGATAAATGTAGCGAAGTAACTAATTACTTGTGAATGCAATAAGGGATTTTACCTGTTGATTTTACTAACAAAAACTGTAGGTGATTCAGCTGAGACACTTGGAACTCGGAAGCGAAAACGCTTAGGGTTACGAAAACTGAAAGAAATTCGTAGCATTTCTAGGCTTTTTTTGTACAAAAATAAATAAATTATATTTTAATGTTTTTGAACTGCGGGTGTAATAGCGTCATAACAGAAATTAAAAGTATTTGCTACAGATAACTACATAATACAGATGCAAAAAAATTACCAAATGTCAAATTCAAGAGTACCTAATGGAAATGTAAATTTTTAGGTTATCAATAAAAAAAAAAATTTTGGTTATTTGAAACAGACTGACGGTAATTTTATTTCAATTGTAAAACCATTTATACAATAATTTACCGCTGAAAAAGTATTTCCTGCTCCAATTATTAGGTACAAAATAAGTAAATTGTTGCAAGTGCATCAAAGTTCAAAATGGCGGAATTCCTTGATACTGTGTAACACGCATATTATTGCAATTTTTCTAGTTTGTAGATAAACTTACTTAATTTAGATTGCATGTTTAACTACATACTAATGTGATAATTTCATAATTCGGGTAAATGCATTCCGCAATAATCTGGTGTTCATTTTACTGTGTAAACAATTTTTAGTTAACATGAAAGAAGTGATTTTGGCTATTATAACCTTCGTATGTAGTGTATTTTTAGTTTTAATATTTGTATTGTTTTGTAAGTAGTCCACATCGTGCTTGACATTCATATTTTTAAAGCTGATTTATTTTCAGAAACCCGCGAACTGTTCTTTTATTTTCATGTCTTGTGTCTTTGTTCTAGGCTGGTACGTCGTATGGAAGTGTTGTCTTTCTAAATTTCGATTTGTTCGAGAACTTCTTGGTGGTATGTCAGACACCCCACCAGCGTCAGAGATAAGGCAACCTAAACAAAGGAAATCTAGAAGAGAATAGTACTTGTAACAACCAATATATCACAAACCATTATCAAAATGAATATTCGCTGTGCACGTCCAAGTGACCTTATGAACATGCAACATTGCAATTTACTGTGCTTGCCTGAGAACTATCAAATGAAATATTATTTCTATCATGGTTTGTCATGGCCGCAGCTCAGCTATGTGGCTGAGGATGAAAAAGGACACATAGTAGGTTAGTCATAAATTATCAGTAGATAAAATAATAAAATAAATGATGGCAACTATTTACAAGTCATTATCCTCTGGATCCTGCAGAACTAAGTATATTGGACAAATCGTACTTAATGCATATTTACACAATCTACTATTGAATAAATAAAAGCCTGGGGTGCCGATTCTGTTCTACACAAATTTCTAAACTGAAAAACTCATCTGATTAATATATTTGAAAATGTGTATAAAAATTTGGGAACTGAAAGGATTTGAACCTGCAACATACTATAAAAATTCAAAAGTAAATTGAATCTGCAATGTTTCTAACTAGTTTGTGCTACAATTATTATAAGACTGATAATTATCAGCACAATCAGTGCGGAAATTAATATATAATTTCCGCACTGATGGAATAGCCCTACAGCATGCATGCCAAGATTACCAGAGAGCGGCAAGTTCCTGTTTGTTCAGAAACTATTGTATGCATTCAAAAAAAAATATAAATTTCAGATTTTCTCTTAAGTGTAGGTAAAAACACTAGTTACCACTTATTTAACTGCATCAATAATAATTGTAATAATTGTGACTTATGAAAAATTGATTACTCCCTCATGGGAAATAATGGTGATTGTGCTAAAAAATCCTAAATGAAATAAAAAATTGGCTTATTAAATTTTTTTTTTTTTTGTAGGCTATGTTCTGGCAAAGATGGAGGATGATGGTGAAGATAATCGCCATGGACACATTACTTCTCTTGCAGTCAAGAGATCCCATCGACGACTTGGACTTGCTCAAAAGCTTATGAATCAAGCTTCATTGGCTATGGTGGAATGTTTTCAGGTATGAATCTACTTTTAAAACATATTAACATAGTAGCAATATTAGCTGATTTCTCATATTTTATGTAAATAATATGTTATGAACAAAATTTAGGTAATCATCTACATGATAATAAAAAACTTGGTGGAGTAGGACAAATTTTTGCTTAATTATTATCTATTTCATTATCGATTTTTTAAACTGTTGCTCATAAGTATTTTATAGAGTTTAACATTGAAAGGTTGACTAGCATCTCTCTACATCTTTTTTGTTTGTCATAAAATTACACTTTGAGATTTTGCACCCTAATTCTCCTGGGCACAATTACCCTGCCCACTACCCTAAGTTTTCATTTTGTAAATAATAACTAATTAACCATACAAAAATAAAATTTATTTCAGGCCAAATATGTATCACTGCATGTAAGAAAAAGCAACAGAGCCGCTCTGAATCTTTATACAAATTCACTTGGCTTCAAGATATTAGAAATAGAACCAAAGTACTATGCAGATGGTGAAGATGCCTACTCTATGATGAGGGACCTCAGCGCTTTTGCAGCTGATAACAAGTTTGAAACTCCATCTGACAACTTAGAAATAAAGTCTGAATCTGCTATTGTATCGCAGTGTTAAAGCATTTATGGCAATAAATAAAGCTTTATATATTTCTTCTTTCTTTGATTTTTACCTAATGGCATTACCACGCACTTGAACTGCTCGTTATATGCCTCAAATGGTTACGGGTAATTTAATACCACTTTGTTTTTTTTTTACACGTGTTTATATAGTTCCTGCACGCGATCCACGCTGCGCGTGCAGGCTACATTATTTTCAAGGAGTTATACAGCATTGGAGCAGCGTGATGGGTATATGCTCTAAATCTGTCTCTTAGACAGGCCTGTGCCCAGTAGTGGGATGTTAATAGGCTACGGATGATGATGTTAATAATATTTTACATCCAACATCCTGTAACAGGATAGCTACATTTGTCAATCGCCTCTGAAGTATAATGTTTTTAATCATAGGTTTAATATACGGTTTTTAATAGATAAAATTACTACTGTACAGCCATTTTACATTGTACATCTGTATGTCCTTTTGAGTGGAAAAGCAAATGCAAATAAAAAAAAAAAAATCTCTTTTACAAGGTAAGTTGATAGTTGAGAGTTCTCTGTAAATATTACACATAGCATAGGAACATTGATAAATAATATTTATTTATTTAACCCATAACTAAGGTTAACAAGTTTTCATTACTGTTATGCTTGAAAGAAATTAAAACATGAAATAGAGATTTTCTTTCACCATGTTTTATTTAAATACTTATAAATTATAAAAGTTATCAAAACAAAATAAAAAAAAATATGACCGTAGATTAAAAAACAACTTTAAAATAAACTTGTCATGGAGTTTTTATATAAGTTTATTACTTTTTATATCGTGATGTTGATGTCTGTGCCTGATTCCTACACTTCTTGCGTCAGTTGTAAGGATTAAAGGCAGGTTGATCAAATAGTGTACTAATACATCACTTGAAACTAACTGTTTTTTAACCATCGCAAAGGCGTTCTCACATTCTCTACTCCACTCAAATGAAACCCTTGCCTTTAAGAGACTGTACAATGGAGCCAAAGTGGTACTCACATTCTTTATGAACACAATACAAACTTATATAAAAAAACTTAAATAGTAATAATAATACTTTCTTATATTTAAACTTTTATAAAAATCTTGTCACACTTCTCCAAACAACCAACTGTTGATTGAATGATTTTGTCATTTTATATTTGGTTAGTATGAGAACAGGTAAGTTTATTTCATACTGCAAGCTGATTAGTGTCCCTATGCAGTTTTTGTTTTTTTATGTAATATGGAATCAAAAAATACCCATATTGGACCTGGCACGATTTCTGATGGGTTTGGTAGTTTTTCAATAAAAGGAAATTATTTTAAATACAGTTTAATTAGGTGCAGTCATCATTATCATCATCACAATCAAGTTCATATAAATGATTAAGTTTCAATTCTTTTTTGACTTCTCCATTATCTTTAATGTTTTTATTCTTAATCTGTATTTTATTTATCTTTTTCTTGCTCATTCCTACAACATATTCTGGCATAATTATTCTGTTACTCTCAAATATGGGTTTTTTCTGTTCTTCAGGTAACTTTTTTATAGTTTTCGATACATTAAAGGTTGGTTTTTTAAAAACAGCACCTGTCTCATCGATAACTTCAGTTTCCTGCTCTTGCATAGCTTCAGCTTCTCTACCTTCCATTTCACGCATAAAGGCCAAAGCAGTTTCTGTATTTGTTTTATCAGACAATTGCTCTGGGGTAACATCTGATAACGAATAGTATTGCCACTTCTGTGGATTTTTCAAATAGTCTGGAGCTGATCTCGCTCTTAAACACTGCCGAAGGTTGGCATCTGGCCTTTTATATATACTTTCTCTACCACGAAACTGTTTCATTTCACGCTTTACTTTTTTATAGGTCCGTTTGTCAATAACGCCATAATCTGGTTGTTCTGCAGCATTATTTGTCTTGGAAAAACTATATTGTTCCTCAGCATCTTTCAGGTGGTTAAATAAACTTTTCTGTCGATCTTGAAAAGACGACATGCTCTATGCTAGGAGGGATCGAGATGATCCTTTTGTTGATATATTTACACTAGATTTATAATAATTATTATTGACAAAACAATAATTTTAGCTCGCACAATGTAAATTCAATTGAAAACAGGATTGAAAATGACAATTGACATCTTTCGTTTGACTTTGACAGGAAATTTAACATATTATCCAGTCTGACAAGTATTGTCAATTGTTATCAACTTGATCTCTCTGGCTTTGAGCTTGCTACTACAAAGCTACTATGAAATAAACGAATAAACTTCTTCCGGAATGATGCGTATCTCTATGGATCTTTTTATAAACCGTAGATTTATAAATATCTGTGTATAATCAATACTACGTGAGAGGTATGGAGGGTAGAGGTAAGGAGAGTCATCTTATATGGGAGAAAAGTTGAAAAAGTGTCCAGTTGTATGCGCTAAATAACAGTTCAAAAATCCTCCACAATGGCGCTGGTGGATGCACAGGGTATGGTATGAATGTAGCAATCGTAGATGAATTGAAGTATGCCGAGTTAAAAAAATTAATGTCATTATCGACTAAAGTAGTTAATTATTGAGAATTTCAACAAAATATTGTGGTAAATATAACCTTACTTCCTTGTTTATTTTTCAAGCCTACTCTAACAATATTTGGTTTGGCGCTTCTTTTAAGAGTTACCTTGATGCAAATGTGGCGCCATCCTAATTTAATACATTTTGACGACACTTTTTCATATACACAGATGATCCTCCTTACCTCTACCCTCCATAGTGAGAGGTATTTAAAAAAAGTTGAAGCTATAGAATTTATTAAATAGCTAGTTTAATTCGTATGTGTTTGTATTTTCTTTGGTGTTTACTTTCCGATCCTGTAATCCTAATAATTGTAAAGCAACCAGTTTGTCCGTAATATCATTTGTTTTGGTAATAATTACTAATAGTCTGATTTTGGTTTACACGTGACATTATACCAAAATTTAAATACTCTTTATTCATGTAGGACCATCACAGGCATTTAAGAAAGGATACATAACAATATACCTATGTTTTTAAAATTGTGTAATGGTGTCGTTCGAGAACTTAAACATTAAGCTACGAGGGTTGCAAACGCGCCCGTCTAAGAAAAACCCACAACAAACCTTACTTACTTACAAACTCATTTTTTATATTTTATAATTTTTATTTAAATTATAAAAATATAAAAAAGCAATGTGTCATCTCTCGTTTCAAACGTGTCTCATTGTAATATGGACCTTTGAAAAAGTAGATCGAAACTGCAACGTTTCCTACTAGATGACGCTACAGTCGCTATAAGACTGATGTGAAAGGCATATACTAATTTCGGCATCGGCGGTAGGAGAGCCGTAGCTTAATTGGTGAAAGCGCTCTGGCCGCGATTGCCCGAGAGTCGCAGGTTAAAATCCTGTCGGTTCCGAAACTTTTTATATGCATTTTAAATTTATAATATCCTACTAATATTATAAATGTGAAAGTGTGGATGTTTGTTAATCAACCACGAAAAAACGACTGAACGGATTTGGATGAAATTTGGCATACATATAGACCTTTGACATGGAAAAGTATATAGGCTACCTTTTATCCGGATTCCTTAAGTAGTTCCTGAGGAAAAATTGAAAATTGTTTACCAGCTAAGCCGCAGGCAGACAGCTTTGAAATTTGGTATGCATGTCACCTATGTTGATTGTAATCTACTTTTTATTCCGGGAAATAAAAGAGGCACTCTTTTATTTCTCGGAATAAAAAAACGGGAAAATAAAAAACCTTAATCCACGCGAACCAAGTCGCGGTATCAGCTAGTATTTGTCTATATTCTTCATATTCTGCATATTGTCACTTTTGATACTAGGTATGGAATATTTATGGAGATCGTTACTGATATCGTGATTTATATTTTATACCGTCAGCATTTGGCAAGGAAGTGATTTTATTCGTCTCTCTTGCTAATTCTGAATCAAAAGTTTCCATATTTGTAAACAAAACAAGCTCTAATAGAAGATAGGTACTAGATATGTTTTGGTTTTATTTCCGGCGAGACGTCCCGCCGTCGTAATTTGTTACTTCCCCTATTCGAAGCCAGTCTAGACTCCAACAATGAAAAAATCAATGCTTATGCATCTGGCCTGAACATGACCCTTAGACGTTCAGAGTTCAGACCCTTTGTGAAGCGGTTAATAACATTATAAATGTTAACCCAGAGTATAATCTACATGTTTACCAAAATGTGCTTACTTACATCCGTTCAGTAGTCTTTGGTACTTACTACGCGTACAAAACACACGCACAAGGACAGACAAACAGGCAAAAATTAATAAAATATAATTGTGTTGCGTTCTCTATTGATATTACTGTTTTAACACGATCAAAATTTTGAAATCTAAATCTATTGTAGGTATGTATTGTCTACTTATAATTAAATTGTAGATAATTACAGTTTAATTATAAGTGCAACACATATTAGGTATATGTTGATTTTATGACAGTGTGGGTTGTAAAAAAAAATCCTAGAGAAAGGCTCGAAATGGTCCTTTCTTTTGGTTCTTGACTGGTTCTTGGCCAGTGAAAACCCCCACTTGGGTTACGTTCTATGTGTAAAATAATAAAATCACGTGATATAGTAGTTACATTAAAACTTACATAAATTGACCCACTTCCTGAATTGAATATGACAATAAGTAAGCATTATAATAATAATTATTATGATTTGTATTTCCTGCTGAAGTTTGAATAGAGGTTTCGTTTGTTGAATGAAATAATAAGGCTTTATGCGCATTTATATCTTGGCATTGGCACGTACCTAGTGGGTACGCAAGAATAGTTTGATAACTTAACCTAATGATGAAATTGGAACTGGGCGAAACGTACGGTAGGTATCTATGTTTGTTATTAGTATTAGAAATTTAATTATGCTTCTTTTTTAACCCTTGACGCTAAACCGACGGGATGTTATAAGTTTAATGTGTCTGTGTGTGTGTGTGCGTATGTGTGCGTGTATGGGTGTGTGTGTGCGTATTTGTACATGCATGCGTGCTGGCGTGCGTGAGTGCGGGCGTGCGTGCGTGCATGTGTGTCTGTGGCACCCGAACGGATGGACCAATTTTGATTTTGTTTTTTTTATTTGACAGGGTAATCAATCGGTCTGGTTCTTAGCTATGTTTGTTGTAAATAGGTCCAGGATGGCCACCGCCACAAAATGACGGATCACAATTTTTTCAATATGAGTGTCAAAGGTATCAAATGTTTAATACTGTACATGGCGAGTGGATGAAAGTTTTGTCGATTTTACACCATAATTCCGACATTGTCTGCTTCTGTAACTTATTTCAATAATAACTGGTGAATGGACTTTTGGGGACTTATTGTACCTACTCGTAATTACATTCGCGGTTGCTATACCTGCAGATTGATTTTTCGCATTTGACCGTAGTTTGCTGTGGTCTGCGGTAAATTCTTCATGATAAAAGTTAAATTAGTTTTTCCTGAAACCTAACCCTAAAAGCATGTTCCGACGTGGTTTTAATTATGAGTTCCGGGTTCGTTTCCTGACAGGGGAAATTTTTATGATGAAAGACTTGCCACTAAGCGATTTAGCGTTCCGGTACGATGTTGCGTAGAAACTGATTACAGGTATGGTTTTAATATAACTGCTGTACTCCGAACCGGTAGGACCGCTACCATAACTTTGCCACTTATAAGACCATACAAACGCATATTATTAGCAGCGTTCCTCATCCTCGAAAGAGATACAGAGGTACTTTGAGCTGTCCGTGGCAGAAGCATCTTGTGGTGAGATATACGCCTTTGGTGCGTAACTTCTGGCCTTAAACTTGCTTGTCTTCGCAAAGCATAGACATGCCAGGAATTTCACGCGTTCAAAGCAGTTCAGGAAATTAGTGCTCTCCAAGCAGTAACAATTTGGTACCACGCTACATAAAAATGTCCTCTTCAATTCAATCCGACTACCCTTAGCCGAGTTCCATTGCATTATTATTACGGTCTTAAATTACGCAGCAAGATAATTGGCACATCAACTTTTAGATTAATGATGTGCGAGGGGCTGACAACGAATTAAAAAATCGATTGTGTACATTTTCCCGTCATCTTGCCACCTCCCAATTGTGAGAGCAATATTTCGTGGTCGCCAGCATTGTTGTTACCACACCATTTCTGCCCCCGGTGTTGTAAGAGGTGACTAAGGGAATATAACGGAGAGCGGCAGGGTGATAACGTATCTCACATCGCTATATATGTCGCTTGCGACAGAGGTAAAACTCGCGAACTTTGCTATCAAACGTCACTTTTGCATTCAAAACAGAAATACAAAAGTGACGTTTGAAAACAAAGATAGTAAAATTAAATACTGTTGCAAACTTGTCTTTAGATACCTTATTACCATGCGGGAAGCCGCGTAGTCTGTGCCATCTACTGTGATCACCAGTATCGTGTTTATGGGGAAACCGCCCCAGGAGAGGACTTTGTTCCAGCAGTGGACTGTTATAGGCTGTTTATGATAGAGCGACTAAGTATCTTATTATTTATCTCGACTGTAACCTTATTATAAGATTTGTATACTTGACTGAAATTCGAATTCGGCTGCTGATACTCTGTATAGTCAGAGTAAAATAGAAGTTATGCGCCTTTATTGAAACTTCCACAGGAAGCGCTCTTGACAGAAAAAAATTATTACGGAATTTGCGAATCATAAGCTTGTAAAATTAGGTCCACTTTGCATTCAAGTTATAGTCGATATTTGAAACCGACTCAACGATGGCGAGCTTGTAAATTTTATAATAAGCGTAGGTACTGATAATTGCGGATCGTGAATATGGCGTCCTCATAAAGCCAAAAGTTTTCAAGTTTTCCTGGTTATTATATATATATATATTATATCGCCATAGACAGCAAGGATTAATTTGTCAGAAGGCATAAGTCTAACTTTTCCTCTTTTTTGTCTATATTGATACATTAAAAGCCGTTATGATCTAAGGAATATGACATGCCAATCATGCCAAGGTTAACTTGAATTCATTCAGTAAGTTAGGCGTCATGTGCGAACAAAGTACAGACATACAGACAAAAAAATTACATTTTTAGATTCAGTACCTATCGATTGTATCTATATATAGGTATATTTGCTAGCGATCGCTATGTAACGGTAAGGTCGCTACATTGTACATATAGTATACATTTTTTATTTACAATTTTTCGGTATCTTTACTTGGTGTACAATAAAAGTGTATTCATTCATTTATTCATTTATATCTTATTAATAGAGTGCCCTCCAATTATTTCTTAATATTATCCTAAATTTACACAATTGGACCTGTAACAGTTTCATAATAATAGATATACAATGAACTCCGTAGCGGACAGCAGCAAACTCCTTCAATAATGCCTTAGCGATATGCATGCTTAAACGTCAAGCTCGACTTGACGTTTCAAAAGTGCTTATGAAGTAGGCTCAAGTACCTACTCGAATTAAATGAATTTTGAATTTGTTTTATCAATGTCAAGTTAGTGCTTCATTATGATCTAGTAACAGTTCCGACTGATTGGAAGGTTTATTAATCCATAGGTAGGTGTGATGGGCGTGGTTGCCGGTTTAGTTATAGACACGTGTTTCTTAACATCTATCCCTCAAGTCGATGGGCACAGCGCGGAACTGCATGCCCTGCAAAAATGGACCTTGGCTTGCTCCGTCAATTATTTCTACAAAACGCTGCTGAGCAAGATAGGTCGTAATATATCAACCCTCACAAAAAAAATGATAATTTAACTTTTTTAAATTTATCCAATTATTTTTTCTAAGTAAAGTAATTTAACATCATTATTATCAACCCATAACCGGCCCACTACAAGGCACGTGTCTAGTCATAGAATTTACAAGTGCGCATTGGTAAACTTTACACGCCTTTCAGAAAATTACGGAGACCTAAGCATGCAGGTTTCCACAAGGTTTACCTTCACCGGCAAAGCAAGCTTATTTCAATTAATTTAAACGCACGTATCTGTCTTAGATGGTAAGAGAAGAAGGGGAGGACCATTCCGAAGATGGGAAGACGACTTAAGAGCGACAGGAGGACTTCTGTGGATAAGGAAAACCCATGATCGCGAAGTTTACAAGAGGGAGGCCTAAGCAAAACAATCAAACGAAACCGACGTCTTGATAAGTAAGTACTCAGTAAGAAAAGATTGTTGAAAAAGCGATAAGTAAATAAATAAATCTTCCAAAAGTGGTGCTTGCCGGGGATCAAAACGGTCACTCCTAAAATCGGTCGGATCCCCTAACCTCTAGGCCATCACCGCATTAGAAACTCTTTTATATACGGAAAAGTAAAAATTTAATAGGTTAGTGGGTGATAAATAAAAAAAGGCGTGATTAGTAGAGCTTAGTCAAATACCTGCAAAGCCATACAAGGACTAAACCCATTTGCTAGATTAGATATGGAAATTAAAAAAAAAAAAGATTAATAATTCTCGGCTCTCTCATCGAAAGCCCGTCGTCCGCAGCAACAGATCCGCTCTTGAAAATTAACATGGTCAATACAGTTGCCTGTAGGAAGCTACCTGTTTGTTTTCAAAAGCGGTGCGCATGCGTGTTTCATGACACCAACGAATCGAGCACTCAGTATCGGAGGCTAGTCGCGGCTCCACGCGAAAACCGTTGGTATTATTAGCGCGGGAAAGCGACGCAGCTACTGCGCAAGCGTTAGACGGGCGGCTGAACGGCGCTCGGGTTTTTCCAGGCCGAACTAGGCGGGCGGCGCGCGCATTTCACCCTGGGACCTGCCCATATCTCAGCTCACAACGCAAATCACCGTTTTCATACAAACACGTTTCCGGACGATAAATATACACCATTACAATATCCAAAACAAAGTGATTAGTGCTGTGGTTTTCCGGGACACTTTCGGACGGTGCGGACGGTGTTGAGATGTAAACTCTTCTATTAACCAGGTAAACCATCGGTAAACTGCCTATGCTTTGCTTGTCCTGTAATTTTACATACGTAGCATATGCGAAGTAAATGGTTGCTATTGAAACGTTTTAATTAATTACCTAATTAACATAAAATAACGTACTACTTAGATATCATGAACGGAAATTAATTAAAATGTTATCATCGAATTTGAATGAAATTCCTAGAAACCCGAAACTTTTTTGTATTTCTTTGTTATATTACTTATCTGTTGCACATTGTTTCAAGATTTTAAAGTCTTATAATAATGGATGTGTTGTTGTTAATTACAAATAATAATAAAGAAACTGTCGTGTTTATTTTTATCCGATAAGTAGTTTCATTTAGGACCATAATTTAAATATATGTTGTAAACTGCATTAATGTATAATTTTAATAATATTAGGAAAAGGGTATTCTTTAACTCCTGCGAAGCATCTTGGGCGCAACAAGGATAAACATAGGAACGTCAGGTTCAACGTAGGAATGAGAATTTTCTAGACTTTCTACGCAGCATCTTTCTCTTTGGCCGGTTAGAAGCGACCTCGCTTTATTGGTCTTTACCCACCCCATCTATTGAGTTTACAGCCGTTCTAGACTCAATAAACCCTGCGCTCCCATAAACTAATTTCTTTTTTACATTAAAGTTACAAATTTTGATGAGCTATAGTAGGTACGCCTGTAGGTATATTAGGTCAATTTTGTATTAGATTTGGAATGTCTCTACGAATAAGGATACATGCATTACGATCCCTAAAACAGAATTTGAAATTCTCAGTTGACTAAACAGGCATGTTTTGGCTAAAAAATACATCCCATATACCTAATAATGAACGAATACCGAAAGTGTGCGGCGTTTATGAATTATGAGTAATTAAATATCTGAATCAACACATGATTTCAGTGAATTTCTTTAAATAAGAAGTTCAACGCGAAAATGGTTCTTATTGACGTTAGTCATTGTAACATTTTTAACTAAACTCGTTTTTTTAATACTCTGAGTAGGTATATATGATGTTTAGCATAATGATGTTTTCTTGGAAACTTAGTTCTTTCAGTTTCTTTACTATTCTCTTATTTCCAATCTTGAACATGTTTCCCCGGTATGTTTGTGATGGTGGTTCAATTCGATCAAAATGTTGTGTCAAATTGTGTGATGACATTAAATGATTATGGTATTTAAATTAAGCTGATTTAATGTTGAAGCTTGTTGTTTGGCATACAATAAACCAAGATATAACCTAGACCTACCATAAAACATATTTTGAGAACCATAAAAGTAGGAGTATTTTGAAACTCCCGGCTAATATTAGAAATACTCTTGATGAATAAAATCTTGTTTAAGAAAGCTTATTTACGAGTATGCATAAATGTTTACTTAGGTTGCAACCTTATCTAGTTTAGAATTTCAGTGCTTTCATGAAACTTTGTGGAAAAGCTGGGATTACAAGTTTAAGCTTATAGTATTAGATTTTCCATATATGGTTATGTTGGTAGTATTTTCAAGTTTCTTTGCTTCATTAATTGCAAACTTGTCAAGTATGACTTAATAGGATTATTAAGAATACATTTTGCATTTAATTAGAGAAGGACAATGTACTTACTTCCCGCATGACGCGTTTTATGACTTAACTAGGTAATCGTAAGTACTTGATGTACTTAATACGTATTACTGACGCGTTTTGCGTAAAATAAGCTCAAATATTCCACTCGTGGAAATGTATGGCGAATTATATTCACAAATATTTCCATTCTTCATTAGGGAACATGAATAATGCTTTATAATTCCTATATTAACCCTTCGCTGGGGGATAAATGCTCATACCGTTAATGTGGGACCTGCGAAGTGGCCGCTACGCTGTTTATTTATTTGTAAGTACATTATGAATTCTATGACAACGTCGATAAGGCCCTAGGAGTCCTACCTTTTTACGTCTTTTATATATGCTTAGGGTTAATATTTAATACGAGTTCGTACCTTCCATTGAAGTGTAGTTACAAAAAGCTTTTCAACTACTAAACTTTAGTTAAAGTTTGATTGATTTTTACTAAAGCGTTAATAAAAATCGATCAAACTTTTAGAAGACTGCAAACCGTTAATAAGTCGACGGCCTTTCAATAATTATTCGCATAGTAGTATTGAAGGCCGATGGCCGCTTCGCAAAGCCGGCTGAATATCAACATCTGTGTGTTTCTTAGTTCGGTTTTCATTATTTCGAAACCGTTATATTTTTCCTAAAAACCTAAGTACCTACTGTTTCGAGTAGTGAATCTTACGAAGACCGTTGAGCCTCGTTGCAGCAGACCAGCTGTGCAGATCCTACTTGTGTGTCTACTGCCTCATACCAGTTTTAATTAATATTAGAGCTTTTTGTGACAGAGCTCGACCGGGAGTACAGAGAGAGATACCACCATGTTTTTTTCTGCCGACAACTAGACACCTACGCCTCAGGTTGACGGACACAGGGCGCACGTTGCAGGCCGCTATGCTTGGTGTTGCGAAATTCGTCAATTATTACGAAAAAAAAACATGTTTCATCTCTAATAGGAGAGAGGAGAAATATTTTGATGGAAACATCTGACGTGAAAACAACTGTTTCTGAGCTTACACATAACGAATAACAACAACTCAAAACACATTAACAACGTTACCCAAAAGGTCTTCGTGGGATAGAAAGACTATTTATTGCGTGCAAGTACAATTTAATGTCGATTTAAAAGTTCGTGATGAATAAAATATCATTTAAGATCTTCTTATACTTTAGGAAAGTTTTTTTTTCGGAAGTTATATTTCTTTTTTTTTGTTTCATGGAAAAGGTAGGTATAATCAGATGCATATGTGACTAGCTTCGGGTCTATAATAAGCATACTTAGTAAACTGTAAATTATTCATAAATGAGCACGACGCGCGACGTAGCGCAACAAGTCATTCGCTCATAAAGCTTCAACGAATAGTGCCCCCTTCGAACTAAGTGACACGAAATAAACGGGTAATAGGATTACTTAATGTGGGAAACTAATGATAAGTTGACATTCTCATTTAAATGGAGAAGAACGATGTGACGTATACGAATAGTGAAATTCAGATGTGAGTGTCCGTTTGGATGATTGTTACTAAAGTCAAAAGAAGATCTGTCGTTGGATCTAAAGGGGCAACTGTGTTTGATTACCTACATTTTGCTTTAGCGGTCAATACAATAGGGCAGTCACAATACAATCGCTTAGTCGTCGACCTCCCTAGCGCTGTGGTCTTACTTATAAGTGGGAGGTCCTGGATTTGAATGTAGGAGCGATTTCGGAATTGATAATTTCAGAATTTTCTTGTATTTTCTGGTACAGAGAGGCTTCGGCTATGAATATATTACCACCAGCGATTTAGCGTTCCGATGCCGCGTAGAAACCGAATAGGGGTATGGTTTAATAAAACTATTATGCCACTACCATCTTAGATTGCATCAACACTTACTTACCACCAAGCTAAGTGGCAGTCAAGTAGAGTAACTTGTAGAGAAATAAAAAAAAATCTCTGTTTTAATCCCTTTAACTATTTATTTCAGTGTCTATTATATTATTTCTATAGAAACGACTCGGCTCCTAATAATTTGTTTAATGTTAATACCTTAGTTTAATTACGTGTTCATATTTTGGCCACGACGCGACGTTTCGCTTTTTAAACAGACTTTATGCTATGCTAAAATTTCTTCATCGTTTTGGCAGAAAATTGGAATAGAGATACCAACTTGTAACTCTTATTCTGAACACATATGCTACATTTCATGCACATACAATTCTAACACAGATAATGTACAGGCTAAAACTAAAGCTAATATTATTTTTATCCTCAGTATCCTTGTTTTAGGTTCTTAGAGGAGTAAGATTTACTTATAGTGTAAATACAAATCTCTTCCTCTAGCCAAAGGTTGACTCGGTGAGATCGCTTTAACGATAAGTCGGTAACGCTTTGGTACGCAAAGTGTAAAGTTTTACTAACAAAAAAACAAATCTTACTTATCTAAAAACCTTAAACTTTATGTAGGTATAAAATACGGTAAACGGCTTTATCGATAAGTCGGTAACGCTTTGGTACGCAAAGTGTAAAGTTTTACTAACAAAAAAACAAATCTTACTTATCTAAAAACCTTAAACTTTATGTAGGTATAAAATACGGTAAAACTTGTATAAATTTTGAGAATAGAACATAATTAGGTATGTAATTCCTTATATACTTAACGGTCCAAGACAATTACCTAAGTTTTCGCATCAAAATCATTGTAAAACCACGAAAGAGGTAAAAACTCAAAATAACAGTGTATTGTTATTTATTATGTTACCTTTATTGATATAACAATGTCAATGTTTTATTTATTTACGCTACTTACTACATATAAAGCAGAAATAGACGTGCATCGCATCTAAGTTGCGTTATTGATTATTATCTATTTATACTAGAGCTTCAATGTAGGATGTGCTTATTTTGTTAAAGATTATAGTATATAGTATTTACCAGTGGCGTGCACTTCATACATGCACAAAAGCACTGCATACCCTAAAATTTAAATATAACCCGTATAAGAGGAGGATTTTTTCCATTTTATGCAATTTTCCTGATGTATGCATACCCTGGTAAGAAACCCAGTGCACGCCACTGGTATTTACCTACGCAAGGGTATAAAATATATACATTAAAAATTAGATATGCGACTCAACGCATCTAGGTAGGTAATATACGAGTATATATGAGATTACGGAAATTTATTACATTGCATTAATGATTTATCTAGCGGTGATATCCCAGACTTCGACTTCACTCTCGGGGGGCCGAGTTCGAATCTCAGCACGCATCTCTAACTTTCCTAAGTTATATTCGTTTTAAGCAATTAGAATATTACTTGCTTCAACGGTGAATGAAAACATTGCGAGGAAACCATCATG